>NC_141873.1:483905360-484056875 GCF_056163025.1 Triticum urartu | reverse complement strand
CCATTTTGCAATCCGACCCGTCACGTCGTGGTTGTTTATAATATCGTTAAGCGGCACTTCCGAGGCTACTGTTATTGAACACTCTTGAAAGTAGTGTCGCAGCTTCTGGGATGCCATAAATACCGCGTACGCTATCTTTTGATAATGCGGGTACCGTGACTTGCACGGAGTAAGGACAGTGGACACATAGTAGACCGGCTTTTGAAGGGGGAATTTGTGTCCGTCCGTTTCTCGTTCGACGACGAGCACTGCGCTTACAACCTGATGGGTTGCTGCAATGTATAATAGCATTGGTTCGCCAATGTTTGGCGCGGCCAGGACTGGGTTTGTTGCCAATATGGCTTTTATATCGTCGAGTCCGGCCGTGGCTGCATCCGTCCACTCGAAGTGTTCGGTGCGCCAAAGGAGGCGATAAAGGGGTAATGCCTTTTCTCCCAAGCGGGAGATAAAGCGGCTTAGAGCCGCCACGCATCCGGTTAATTTTTGTATTTGTTTGAGGTCGTTTGGGATATCCAATTGTGACAGAGCTCGGATCTTGGCTGGATTTGCTTCAATTCCTCTACCGGATACAATGAAGCCCAAGAGCTTTCCGACCGGTACGCCGAAGACGCATTTTTCCGGGTTGAGCTTGATGTCGTATGTTCGGAGGTTATCGAATGTGAGCCTCAAGTCGTCTACTAGAGATTCGACATGTCTTGTTTTGACGACCATGTCATCTACGTATGCCTCCACTGTTTTGCCGATCTAGTTTGCCAGACATGTCTGAATCATGCGCTGATGTATTGCGCCGGCGTTTTTGAGCCTAAAGGGCATTGTGTTGAAGCAGAAGGGGCCGTATGGTGTGATGAATGCCGTTGCGGCTTGGTCTGGCTCTGCCATCTTAATTTGATGGTAGCCGGAGTATGCGTCGAGGAAACACAACGAATCGTGTCCTGCGGTAGCATCGATAATTCGATCGATGCGGGGGAGGGGGAAGGGATCCTTTGGGCAAGCCTTGTTGAGGTCCTTGAAATCAACGCACATGCGCCAGGATTTGTCCTTCTTTGGTACCATCACCAGGTTTGCTAGCCAGTCCAGATGTTTTATATCTCTGATTAATCCGGCCTCCAATAGCTTGGCTAGTTCCTCTCCCATGGCCTGTCTCTTAGGTTCGGAGAAACGCCGAAGAGCCTGTTTGACGGGCTTGAATCCTTTTAGGATATTTAAGCTGTGTTCGGCCAGCCTGCGTTGGATTCCTGGCATGTCTGAAGGGTGCCAGGCGAAAATGTCCCAGTTCTCACGTAGGAACTCTCGCAGTGCAGCGTCTACATCAGGCTTTAACTGTGCCCCGATGGAAGCTGTTTTATTGGGGTCCGTTGGATGGACCTGGAATTTTACTATTTCGTCTGCCGGTTTAAAGGAGGTGGACTTGGATGTTTTGTCGAGTATCACATCGTCCCTATTCACCGTGGAGCGCAGCGCAGTCAGTTCCTCAACCGATAGGGCTTCGGATAGTGCCTCGAGGGCCAGTGCAGCTGTCTTGTTTTCGGCGCGGAGTGCTATGTCTGGATCACTAGCGAGAGTGATGATTCCGTTGGGCCCGGGCATCTTAAGCTTTATGTACCCATAATGGGGTATGGCTTGGAAGATTGTAAATGCCTCCCGCCCTAGCAGAGCGTGGTATCCGCTACTGAACGGGGCCACTTGGAATGTGACCTCTTCGGACCTGTAATTATCCGGTGTGCCGAACACCACATCTAGTGTGATTTTTCCTGTACATCGCGCTTCCCGACTGGGGATTATTCCTCTAAAGGTTGTGCTGCTTTGCACAATGCGGTTCCAGTCTATTTCCATTTTTTGAAGGGTTTCCTCATAAATGAGGTTCAATCCGCTGCCGCCATCCATGAGTACCTTGGTAAGGTGAAAGCCGTCCACTATTGGACTGAGGACCAATGCGGCTGGTGCTCGGGCTGTTCGGAATTTAGTTTCATCACTGGCATTAAAAGTAATAGCCGTGTCACTCCATGGGTTTATTGTTGCTACTTGGTAGACTTCGACAAGGTTGTGGAGTGTTCTTTTTCGCATATTATTTGATGCGAAAGTCTCGAAGACTGTTAATACTGTACTAGTGTCCCTGGGGTGGCTTTCTGTGGCTTCTGGAATTAGAAGATCTTCTCCAATTTTTGCCACCTGCCGGAGTATCCAACATGCTCTAAGGCTATGAGTTGGTGTGGCGCCCTCTGTACTATGAATTTTACAGGGTCCATTAAGCCATCCTTCCAGTACGGTTCCATGCCCTGTGGAGGGTTTTTGCTTTTTGGTGCTTAACCCGGGTGTCTGGCGATGATGCACCCTTTTTTTTCGGACTGGGTTTGTATTCAGGGCCGGATTGTCCCAAAATTTTATTTCGGTTTTCCAGGCGCTTTCCATCGCATAGTACTTTCGTACTATGGACGCCAAGTCAGCAAAGCGTGTGGGAGGGGGTGAACCATGACTTAGGGACGCGCTTGTCCAAAATGTAGGGTGTGTTACAAAAGTACCCCGCACCGATTTGAACTAGCGGGCCTTTCGGCTCAGGGTTAGAAGGGGGATTTCGCGTGTCGGGATTTGGCAGCTGGAGGGAGTTTTCGCACGCATTGTAATTTCGGGATAGCAAGGCGCGGGTTGTGAAGGCGCCAGTTTTGGGAGCACGATATCTGATTTTTCGGGATATAACAAGGCGCGGGTTGAATTTTAGGGACAAGCCTAACGTGTAATATTGTACTTGTACGTACCAAATCAATTCGCACTTCCCTCAACCAAAAAGAAAACAAAAAATAAAACTATTCACACCACACAAAGAGAGAGTCTTGCCCCGTTTTATTATAAAAATGCTATTTAAAGCTACTCATACCAACAATTTAGTGCAATTAAATGCTATTCGGTAGTATGAATCCATGTTATGTCCAATTAAATTTTTTTGCTTGCTGTATAATGCTTGTAACCTACTCATACCAACATTTTAGTGCATTCCAAATGTCTATACTACCACTGCAATTCAAACTCAATTTGAATTCGTTTCTCTATTTCAATAACAAATCTACAATCATGATTGTTACCAACTTCAACCATCATTCATGTATTACCTTAATAACACACCACATGATTACTATAGAGATAGATATGAACTATGTGTACTACATGAACTCGAATTCTATTTTTTGAATACACTTGATGTTGATTCCAAATAATAGTACATTTGATGTACTAACTATATATTCATAATCTAAACCATCTTCCATACGTGTACACCGTGTTTATCACACATAGTATAGTGCCCCGCCCCCTACATTATGACAAGTATTTAGACCTGAGCTGCAAAAGCCACACATTAGCCCAAATTATGATCAATGTTCTATATGTTATACATAGTACTAGCAAGATGCCCATGCGTTCCACAGAACATCAACATGATCAAGGGGAGGCCTAATTTTCAAATATGGAGAGGGGTGTGGGTATCTTTTTTCAAAATTGTCATAGTTTCCTTCCTATCTGTCAGATATAAATCGGACGGCCTATATTGCAGGATGGCACCATCATCAACAACTCCGTTTTTTTATAAGAGTAGAGATAAAATATATTATATGTAGTATAACATGTTCATAACCACACCATGTGTATCACAGTTATATATATTCACACATGCGTCGGTTTAAAACACTATGATAAATTCTTCAAATATCCGAATTCACTTTTTACAATGAAGCATGATCTCTATTCGTCTTTTACACCCACACAATCCTCTTATCTTTGTAGCTAGCTAGCGCTAACTTTCTCTCATGCATGTAGATGCCCGCATCCCTCTAACCCTCCCTCAGCATTCTCTAGCTCCATCGCGCAAATTCGTCTTTTCACTTTAGGTCGTTCACCCATGGTGTGTGTAGGCCCCCCAGCTCCTTCTTTACGGCACACATCGATCGATATGCCTCTCTAGCCAGGTGTGCCTAGCACAAAACACAAGCTTCCCCTCTTCTCTTATCACCGTCCATGCCTCACTCCCACCACTCTTTTCATCAATCTCATACTCGCACACTTCTCCCCCCTCGATATAGTATGACTCTCGCACTACCTCCTAGATGCATCCCTCTCTCTCTCTCTCTATCCTTTTCCCCGTGCCTCATTTGCTTCTAACACACACATGCATGTACACCGATCGATCTCCCAACATATACCTAGGTCGACTTTAACTATCCACCCCCATCGATCGACGTACCTCACAAGTTATGTCTCTCCTTTCTCTAACAAAGGACGATTGATCTTCCTATGTAGTTATGTCTGCTTACCACATCCATATCGCCCCCTCATCATTCGTGCATGCCTCCTGACCCGTCTCTCACACGCACGTGCACAAACAAGCAGCCATCCCCTCTCTTATTGATATTGCAGGCGTGCCCTCCGGTTGTCTGGCAAGCCTATCCCACCATTTGTTAGAAGCAACTCCACTACCACCTCTTCCAACACTCTAGCTCTGTCTCTCTCCCAACCTTATTCCTCTCCTACACATATGCATGGATGCCGATCGATCTCCCTTAATACATGAGGTAGATCGATCTCCCTTAATACATGAGGTAGGCCTCTCTCCTCCTCCACACATATACCAGCCATTGTACCTCTATCGTTAATTAGGCCTCCCTCTCCCCCACCACACATCGATAGTCGAGCGCTGTAGGTAGGTATCCATGCCACAGAGACAAACTGCACCTGTCCCCTCTCACGTTCCAGTAGGCCAGCCACTCTATATCTTTGACGTGGGCAGACACAAATTCGATGGCACCCTTTATCGATGGCGCGCTATAGGATCTTGAGAAGATGTGTCTAGGAGGGGGGGGGGTGATTAGACACTTAGTGCTAAAGTTGCAGTTTTTTAAACTTTTTCGGTTTAAGTGGAGTTTAGGCACAATTTCAACATTCACAATACATATCAAGCAAGCATGCAAAGAGTATATGAGCAGCGGAAAGTAAAGCATGCATCTTGCAAGAATGTAAAGGGAAGGGTTTGGAGAATTCAAACGCAATTGGAGACACGGATGTTTTTGGCGTGGTTCGGATAGGTGGTGCCATCCTACATCCACGTTGATGGAGACTTCAACCCATGAAGGGTAACGGTTGCGCGAGTCCACGGAGGGCTCCACCCACGAAGGGTCCATGAAGAAGCAACCTTGTCTATCCCACCATGGCCGTCGCCCACGAAGGACTTGCCTCACTAGCGGTAGATCTTCACGAAGTAGGCGATCTCCTTGCCCTTAAAAACTCCTTGGTTCAACTCCACAATCTTGTTGGAGGCTCCCAAGTGACACCTAGCCAATCTAGGAGACACCACTCTCCAAGAAGTAACAAATGGTGTGTTGATGATGAACTCCTTGCTCTTGTGCTTCAAATGATAGTCTCCCCAACACTCAACTCTCTCTCATAGGATTTGGATCTGGTGGAAAGAAGATTTGAGTGGAAAGCAACTTGGGAAAGGCTAGAGATCAAGATTCATATGGTAGGAATGGAATATCTTGAGCTCAACACAAGTGTAGGTGGTTCTCTCTCAGAAAATGTGTATTGGAAGTGAAGATCTGTTCTGATGGCTCTCTCCACGAATGAAGAGGAGGTGGAGGGTATATATAGCCTCCACACAAAATCTAACCGTTACACACAATTTACCAATCTCGGTGGGACCGAATCAACAAACTCGGTCGGACCGATTTAGTAAATCTAGTGACCGTTAGGGTTTTTGGTGGGACCGATATGCAACTCGGTAGGACCGATATGATTAGGGTTAGGGCATAACGTAATCTCGGTGAGACCGATTACACAAACTCGGTGAGACCGATTTTGGTAATTAGCTAACCAGAGAGTTGGTCAGGCAAACTCGGTGGGACCGATTACTAAACTCGGTTGGACCGATTTTGGTAATAAGTTAACCAGAGAGTTTGCATTGTAATCTCGGTAGTACTGATTGCCTAAACTCGGTGAGACCGATCTTGGTAATGGACATACACAGAGAGATTACAATCCCATCTCGGTGAGACCGAGATCCCTATCGGTAGAACCGATTTGCTTAGGGTTTGGCAGTGGCTATGACAAGTGAAACTCGGTGGCGCCGGATAGAAAGAATCGGTGGGGCCGAGTTTGACTTTAGGTTTAGGTCATATGCGGAAGTGGGAAAGTAGCTGAGGGTTTTGGAGCATATCACCAAGCACATGAAGCAAGAGGCTCATTAAGCAACACCTCATCCCTCCTTGATAGTATTGGCTTTTCCTATAGACTCAATGTGATCTTGGATCACTAAAATGTAAAACGAAGAGTCTTGAGCTTGAAGCTTTAGCCAATCCTTTGTCCTTAGCATCTTGAAGGAGTTCCCACATCCTTTAGTCCATGCCACTCCATTGTTGAACTTATCTGAAAAATACTAGATAAAAGTGTTAGTCCAACAAGAGATATGTTGACATTAATTACCAAAACCACCTAGGGAGCACTTGTGCTTTCAATCTCCCCCTTTTTGGTAATTGATGGCAACATACATCAAAGCTTTAGATAAAGATATAAAGAATAGCAAGTAAAGCTTTGGAAGGACATGTAACAAACATAGGCTCCCCCTACATGTATGCAATCATGTGAATATGAAATATAGAAGCATGTGAGAGCATAACCATGACAGAGTAGGCAATGTGTTACATGTATCTTGGCCATATGCAGCAGAGCAAAAGATTATTAAGGAAAATACCTTCATGCTTATGAGTCCTTCTTGCAAACAGTATGTACATAAGCAAGAATTCCTCATACTCATGATTTTGATGCATATACTTACCTTGTAGTCTTGAGTTGGCTTAGGATGGAATGAACCTGCACAAACAAGGTTAGATAACACAGGTACATCCACTAGCCAGAGCAAACAAAAGAAACCACAAGAATACCAAGACTGGGATGACATGTAGAGAGTGAGTACAAGTTACCACATTGGATTAGACATGTCCCCAAGAGTAAAGATATGCAATGAATTTGAATGATTTCTTTCCCTTAGATGTCTTGCTCCCCCTGAATCTGGCATGGGATATTGGGAGAAGATAGGGAACAGAAAATCAGAGTTGAAAGATACAAATGAACAATGCAAATAAGCACATATGAACATGTCTTTCCCCCAAAAAGACATGTGGCATCTCTCCTCTTGAACATCAAGCATCTGGTATCCTTGAGTATTCTCTCCCCTGGAGATCTTTTTCTCCCCCTTAATACTCTCTTCCTTGTAGGTGATAAGCTTTGATGTGATCTCTCTCTCCCCCTTTGACATCAATTTGCAAGAAGGGCTTTCTGGAATCTGTTGAATGGGTTTGGTCCTTGAGACTCAGCACAAAGCAATGGATAAAAACTGTGATGCTTGTAGAGGACAAGATTCATTGGGTGGAGCTGGATCAGAAGAAATATAGAACAAGTGGCAAACTGTTTTTCCTGTTGTGAAATCGGTGGCACCGAGTGGAATGTTTCGGTGGTACCGAAAGGATTCGGTTGGACCGAAAACTACAAGTCGGTGAAACCGAGTTCATCACAGAGAAAACACTTGTCACCTCAGCTCACTAGACAAGTAAGATCTCACAAGGATTTGCAATGAATTATCTGAAAGATTTGCAATGAATTGGATGCAGAAAATACAGAACAAAAACAAAAAGAAAAGACAAGAAACTGAAAGATCTAGATGAAGGTTTTTTTTGAAAACAAATATGCATGAGACAAATGCAATAACACAGAAAAGAACACAAGAGAACTTCATCTAGAGTTGGGCGGTGACATAGTCACCTATGTTAGAGTATATTGACTTAGGAGTCAAGTGAGAGCACTTGATCATAGGTCATACTCATCGTTTAAGCTCAAAATGGGGTTACCATTTTCCGTTTAAGCATCTTGATGTATTCACATCTTGTTGAGTTGCTTTGACTCATGTCTTGGAGTAAAGCTTCTCTAAGATGGAATAACATACCTTGGGTGGTGGTGTGGATCTTGCTCATGTAGTTGAACTTGTGTGGGTGCTCAAGGTTGATGTAGTTCATCAAGAGTTGGGAGAACCACTTGGATTTTGAGTTCATCTACCTACATGGGTTAGTCTTGCAAGGAAGAGCACTTGTGTATCCAAAATGACAATCATGAAGCTCAACATAGAATTTGTCAAAGGATATGTTTGAATGGTTTTGTGCTTCCTTGTCTTCAACCACCATTGTGTAGAGACTTGGTGATGTAGAGATTGCTCGAGATGTGAGTGAGTTGCAATCTCATAGAATTAGATTCAACCAAGTACCTACATGAGTTAGATAACATGCAAGATGCAAATTCATCCAAGACATAAGATAATCATCATAAGAGATATATCATGGATTAGTCATAAGCTCATGTCTTGCATGTACCCAATGGAGTTCTTACTCCAAGTTCGAAGCATCAATAATGTTCAATTCACCTCTCAACCCGCAAAGCACTTTCTCATCAAGTGGTTTAGTGAATATATCTGCTAATTGCTTGTCGGTGCGAACATGCTTAAGATTAATGTCACCCTTAGCAACATGATCTCGAATGAAATGATGAAGAACTTCAATATGCTTAGTTCGAGAATGTTGTACAGGATTATGACCAATTTTGATAGCACTTTCATTGTCACAAAGCAATGGAACATGTTTCACATATATCCCATAATCTTTAAGAGTTTGGGTCATCCAAAGTAATTGAGCACAACATGAACCAGCGGCGATGTACTCCGCTTTGGCGGTAGATAAGGATACCGAGTTTTGTTTCTTGGAGGACCAAGACACAAGAGATCTACCAAGAAATTGACAAGTACCCGAAGTGGACTTTCTATCAACCTTGTCTCCGGCGTAGTCCGAGTCGGAGTAGCCAACAAGATCGAAAGTTGTCCTCTTAGGATACCAAATGCCAAAATTTGGTGTATGAATTAAGTATCTCACTATCCTTTTCACGGCCTTAAGATGACATTCTTTAGGAGCAGCTTGATATCTTGCACACATGCATACACTTAGCATGATATCGGGACATGAAGCACATAGGTATAACAATGAACCAATCATAGAGCGATAAACCTTTTGATCAACCGGTTCACCGTCTTTGGTCAAATCAATATGTCCACTAGTAGGCATGGGTGTAGGCATACCTTTGCATTCTTGCATATTGAACTTCTTGAATAAGTCCTTGGTGTACTTCGTTTGAGAGACAAATGTACCTTCCTTAGTTTTCTTGATTTGCAAACCGAGAAAGAATTTGAGTTCACTCATCATAGACATCTCAAACTTCTTTGACATTAGCTTTCCAAACTTTTCACTAAAAAGAGGGTTAGTTGAACCAAATATGATATCATCAACATAAATTTGGCATACAAATAGTTCTCCATTAACCCTTTTAGTAAAAAGTGTGGAATCAATTTTTCCAATTTCAAAACCACTTGCAATAAGGAACTTGGTCAAGCATTTATACCATGCTCTAGGAGCTTGTTTAAGACCATAAAGGGCTTTGTGAAGTTTGTAAACATGATTTGGTTTCTTAGGATTGACAAAGCCGGGAGGTTGTTTGACATAAACTTCCTCCTCTATTTCACCATTTAGAAAAGCACTTTTAATGTCCATTTGGTACAAGGTGATATTATGGTGATTAGCATAGGCAAGTAAGATGCGAATGGACTCAAGTCTAGCAACGGGAGCATATGTCTCACCATAGTCCATACCTTCGACTTGTGTGCATCCTTGGGCGACGAGACATGCTTTGTTGCAAACCACTTGTCCATCTTCATCTTGCTTTGTTGCGAACCCTTTCGGTCTTCTGTGTTCCGAGGCCATGTCTGTACATGCTAGGCTCGTCAAGTCAACCTAAGTGTTTGCATGTGTAAATCTGTCTTACACCCGTTGTATGTGAACGTTGGAATCTATCACACCCGATCATCACGTGGTGCTTCTCAATGACACGCAGGTCATACAAAAAATAAAGACAACTCCTATGGCTCCTGCCGGTTGTCATACTCATCGACATGCAAGTCGTGATTCCTATTACAATAGCATGAACATCTCATACATCACATATATATCATTCATCATTCATCACAACTTTGGCCATAACACATCACAAAACACTTGCTGCAAAAACAAGTTAGACGTCCTCTAATTGTTGTTGCAAGTTTTACGTGGCTGCAATAGGGTTCTAGCAAGAACGTTTTCTTACCTACGTGAAAGCCACAACGTGATTTGTCAACTTCTATTTACCCTTCATAAGGACCCTTTTCATCGAATCCGCTCCAACTAAAGTGGGAGAGACAGACACCCGCCAGCCACCTTATGCAACTAGTGCATGTTAGTCAGTGGAACCGGTCTCACGTAAGCGTACGTGTAAGGTTGGTCCGGGCCGCTTCATCCCACAATACCTCTGAAGCAAAATAAGACTAGTAGCGGCAAGAAAGTTGACAACATCAACGCCCACAACAAATTGTGTTCTACTCGTGCACAGAGAACTACGCATAGACCTAGCTCTGATACCACTGTTGGGGAACGTTGCAGAAAACAAAATTTTTTTCTACGGTTTCACCAAGATCCATCTATGAGTTCATCTAGCAACGAGTGGTTGGATGCATCTACGTACCTTGTAGATCGCGAGCGGAAGCGTTCAAAGAACGGGGATGAGGGAGTCGTACTCGATGTGATCCAAATCACCGGAGATCCTAGCACCGAACGGACGGCACCTCCGCGTTCAACACACGTACGGTCAGCGTAATGTCTCCTCCTTCTTGATCCAGCAAGGGGAAGGAGAGGTTGAGGAAGATGGCTCCAGCAGCAGCACGACGGCGTGGTGGTGATGGAGCTGCAGTACTCCGGCAGGGCTTCGCCAAGCTCTATGGAGAAGGAGGAGGTGTTGGAGAGGGAGAGGGAGGCACCAATGGCGTAGGTTAGAGGCCCTCCCTCCCCCCACTATATATAGGGGGCCTAGGGGGGGGGCGCCGGCCCTAGGAGATGCAATTTCCTAGGGGGGCGGCGGCCAAGGGGTGGGGGCTTGCCCGCCAAGCAAGGGGGCGCCCCCCTTTAGGGTTTCCCCCACCCTAGGCGCATGGGCCCTAGGGGAAGTGGCGCCCCAGCCCACTTTGGGCTGGATCCCTTCCCACTTCAGCCCATGGGTCCCTCCGGGATAGGTGGCCCCACCCGATGGACCCCCGAGACCCTTCTGGTGGTCCCGGTACAATACCGGTGACCCCGAAACTTGTCCCGATAGTCGAAATAGCACTTCCTATATATAATTCTTTACCTCCGGACCATTCCGGAACTCCTCGTGACGTCCGGGATCTCATCCGGGACTCCGAACAACATTCGGGTTACTGCATATACATATCCCTACAACCCTAGCGTCACCGAACCTTAAGTGTGTAGACCCTATGGGTTCGGGAGACATGTAGACATGACCGAGATCCCTCTCCGGTCAATAACCAACAGCGGGATCTGGATACCCATGTTGGCTCCCACATGCTCCTCTATGATCTCATCTGATGAACCACGATGTCGAGGATTCAAGTAACCCCGTATACAATTCCCTTCGTCAATCGGTATGTTACTTGCCCGAGATTCGATCGTCGGTATCCCAATACCTCGTTCAATCTCGTTACCGGCAAGTCACTTTACTCGTACCGTAATGCATGATCCCGTGACCAGACACTTGGTCACTTTGAGCTCATAACGATGATGCATTATCGAGTGGGCCCAGTGATACCTCTCCGTCATACGGAGTGACAAATCCCAGTCTTGATCCGTGTCAACCCAACAGACACTTTTGGAGATACCCGTAGTATACCTTTATAGTCACCCAGTTATGTTGTGACGTTTGGTATACCCAAAGCACTCCTACAGTATCCGGGAGTTACAAGATCTCATGGTCTAAGGAAAGGATACTTGACATTGGAAAACTCTAGCAAACGAACTATACGATCTTGTGCTATGTTTAGGATTGGGTCTTGTCCATCACATCATTCTCCTAATGATGTGATCTCGTTATCAACGACATCCAATGTCCATAGTCAGGAAACCATGACTATCTGTTGATCAACAAGCTAGTCACTAGAGGCTTACTAGGGACATGTTGATGTCTATTTATTCACACATGTATTACGATTTCCGGATAACACAATTATAGCATGAATAAAAGACAATTATCATGAACAAGGAAATATAATAATAATAATGCTTTTATTATTGCCTCTAGGACATATTTCCAACAGTCTCCCACTTGCACTAGAGTCAATAATCTAGTTACATTGTGATGAATCGAACACCCATGGAATTCTGGTGTTGATCATGTTTTGCTCTAGGGAGAGGTTTAGTCAACGGATCTGCTACATTCAGGTCCATATGTACTTTACAAATATCTATGTCTCCATCTTGAACATTTTCACGAATGGAGTTGAAGCGACGCTTGATGTGCCTTGTCTTCTTGTGAAACCTGGGCTCCTTGGCAAGTGCAATAGCTCCAGTGTTGTCACAGAAGAGCTTGATTGGCCCCGACGCATTGGGTATGACTCCTAGGTCGGTGATGAACTCCTTCACCCAAATTGCTTCATGTGCTGCCTCCGAGGCTGCCATGTACTCCGCTTCACATGTAGATCCCGCCACGACGCTCTGCTTGCAACTGCACCAGCTTACTGCCCCACCATTCAAAATATACACGTATCCGGTCTGTGACTTAGAGTCATCCAGATCTGTGTCGAAGCTAGCGTCGACGTAACCCTTTACGACGAGCTCTTCGTCACCTCCATAAACGAGAAACATTTCCTTAGTCCTTTTCAGGTACTTCAGGATATTCTTGACCGCTGTCCAGTGTTCCTTGCCGGGATTACTTTGGTACCTTCCTACCAAACTTACGGCAAGGTTTACATCAGGTCTGGTACACAGCATGGCATACATAATAGAACCTATGGCTGAGGCATAGGGGATGACGCTCATCTCTTCTATATCTTCTGCCGTGGTCGGACATTGAGCTGAGCTCAATTTCATACCTTGTAACACAGGCAAGAACCCCTTCTTAGATTGATCCATATTGAACTTCTTCAATATCTTATCAAGGTATGTGCTTTGTGAAAGACCTATGAGGCGTCTCGATCTATCTCTATAGATTTTGATGCCTAATATATAAGCAGCTTCTCCAAGGTCCTTCATTGAAAAACTTTTATTCAAGTAGGCCTTAATGCTGTCCAAGAGTTCTATATCATTTCCCATCAAAAGTATGTCATCCACATATAATATGAGAAATGCTACAGAGCTCCCACTCACTTTCTTGTAAACGCAGGCTTCTCCATAAGTCTGCGTAAACCCAAACGCTTTGATCATCTCATCAAAGCGAATGTTCCAACTCCGAGATGCTTACACCAGCCCATAAATCGAGCGTTGGAGCTTGCACACCTTGTCAGCATTCTTAGGATCGACAAAACCTTCCGGCTGCATCATATACAATTCTTCCTTAAGGAAACCATTAAGGAATGCCATTTTGACGTCCATTTGCCATATTTCATAATCATAGAATGCGGCAATCGCTAACATGATTCGGACGGACTTCAGCTTCGCTACCGGTGAGAAAGTCTCATCGTAGTCAACCCCTTGAACTTGTCGATAACCCTTAGCGACAAGTCGAGCTTTATAGATGGTCACATTACCATCCGTGTCTGTCTTCTTCTTAAAGATCCATTTATTCTCTATGGCTCGCCGTTCAACGGGAAAGTCAGTCAAAGTCCATACTTCGTTTTCATACATGGATCCTATCTCGGATTTCATGGCTTATAGCCATTTTTCGGAATCCGGGCCCGCCATCGCTTCTTCATAGTTCGAAGATTCACCGTTGTCTAACAACATGATTTCCAAGACAGGGTTGCCGTACCACTCTGGTGCGGAACGTGTCCTTGTGGACCTACGAATTTCAGTAGGAGCTTGATCAGAAGTATCTTGATCATCATCATTAACTTCCTCTCTAGTCGGTGCAGGCACCTCAGGAACATTTTCTTGAGTTGCGCCTTTTTCCGGTTCAAGAGGTAATACTTCATCAAGTTCTACTTTCCTCCCACTTACTTCTTTCGAGAGAAACTCCTTCTCTAGAAAGGATCCATTCTTGGCAACAAAGATCTTGCCTTCGGATCTGAGGTAGAAGGTATACCCAATAGTTTCTTTAGGGTATCCTATGAAGACGCATTTTTCCGACTTGGGTTCGAGCTTTTTAGGTTGAAGTTTCTTGACATAAGCATCGCATCCCCAAACTTTTAGAAACGACAACTTAGGTTTCTTCCCAAACCATAATTCATACGGTGTCGTCTCAACGGATTTCGACGGAGCCCTATTTAAAGTGAATGCGGCAGTCTCTAAAGCATAGCCCCAAAAAGATAGCGGTAAATCGGTAAGAGACATCATAGACCGCACCATATCTAATAGAGTGCGATTACGACGTTCGGACACACCATTACACTGAGGTGTTCCAGGCGGCGTGAGTTGTGAAACTATTCCACATTTTCTTAAGTGTGTGCCAAATTCGTGACTCAAGTATTCTCCTCCACGATCTGATCGCAGGAACTTGATTTTCCTGTCACGTTGATTTTCAACCTCACTCTAAAATTCCTTGAACTTTTCAAAGGTCTCAGACTTGTGTTTCATTAAATAGATATACCCATATCTACTCAAGTCATCAGTGATGGTGAGAACATAACGATAGCCACCGCGAGCCTCAACACTCATTGGACCGCACACATCAGTATGTATGATTTCCAATAAGTTGGTTGCTCGCTCCATTGTTCCTGAGAACGGAGTCTTGGTCATTTTACCCATGAGGCATGGTTCGCACGTGTCAAATGATTCGTAATCAAGAGACTCTAAAAGTCCATCTGCATGGAGCTTCTTCATGCGTTTGACACCTATGTGACCAAGGCGGCAGTGCCACAAGTATGTGGGACTATCATTATCAACCTTACATCTTTTGGTACTCACACTATGAATATGTGTAGCATTACGCTCGAGATTCATTAAGAATAAACCATTCACCATCGGAGCATGACCATAAAACATATCTCTCATATAAATAGAACAACCATTATTCTCGGATTTAAATGAGTAGCCATCTCGTATTAAACGAGATCCCGATACAATGTTCATGCTCAAAGCTGGCACTAAAGAACAATTATTGAGGTTTAAAACTAATCCCGTAGGTAAATGTAGAGGTAGCGTGCCGACGGCGATCACATCGACCTTGGAACCATTCCCGATGTGCATCGTCACCTCGTCCTTCGCCAGTCTCCGCTTATTCCGAAGCTCCTGCTTTGAGTTACAAATGTGAGCAACTGCACCGATATCAAATACCCAAGAGCTACTACGAGTACTGGTAAGGTACACATCAATTACATGTATATCACATATACCTTTTGTGATGCGGGCCTTCTTGTCCGCTAAGTATTTGGGGCAGTTCCGCTTCCAGTGACCACTTCCCTTGCAATAAAAACACTCAGTCTCGGGCTTGGGTCCATTCTTTGGCTTCTTCCCGGCAGCTTGCTTGCCGGGCGCGGCAACTCCCTTGCCGTCCTTCTTGAAGTTCTTCTTACCCTTGCCCTTTTTGAACTTAGTGGTTTTATTCACCATCAACACTTGATGTTCCTTTTTGACTTCTACCTCTGCTGATTTCAGCATAGCAAATACTTCAGGAATGGTCTTTTCCATCCCCTGCATATTGAAGTTCATCACAAAGCTCTTGTAGCTCGGTGGAAGTGACTGAAGGATTCTGTCAATGACCGCGTCATCCGGGAGATTAACTCCTAGCTGAGTCAAGCGGTTATGCAACCCAGACATAGTGAGTATGTGCTCGCTAACAGAACTGTTTTCCTCCATCTTACAACTGAAGAACTTATCGGAGACTTGATATCTCTCGACCTGGGCATGAGCTTGGAAAACCATTTTCAGCTCTTCGAACATCTCATATGCTCTGTGTCTCTCAAAACGTTTTTGGAGCCCCGGCTCTAAGCTGTAAATCATGCCGCACTGAACGAGGGAGTAGTCATCGGTACGTGCCTACCAAGCGTTCATAACGTCTTGTTCTGCAGGGAGAACAGGTGCGTCACCGAGCGGTGCTTGTAGGACATAATCTTTCTTGGCAACTATGAGGATGATCCTCAGGTTCCGGACCCAGTCCGTCTAGTTGCTGCCATCGTCTTTCAGCTTGGTTTTCTCTAGGAACGCGTTGAAGTTGAGGACTACGTTGGCCATTTGATCTACAAGACATATTGTAAATATTTTAGACTAAGTTCATGATAATTAAGTTCATCTAATCAAATTATTCAATGAACTCCCACTTAGATAGACATCCCTCCAGTCATCTAAGTATAACATGATCCGAGTTAACTAGGCCGTGTCCGATCATCACGTGAGACGGACTAGTCGACATCGGTGAACATCTTCATGTTGATCGTATCTTCTATACGACTCATGCTCGACCTTTCGGTCTTCTGTGTTCCGAGGCCATGTCTGTACATGCTAGGCTCGTCAAGTCAACCTAAGTGTTTGCATGTGTAAATCTGTCTTACACCCGTTGTATGTGAACGTTGGAATCTATCACACCCGATCATCACGTGGTGCTTCAAAACAACGAACTGTCGCAACGGTGCACAGTTAGGGGGAACACTTTCTTGAAATTATTATGAGGGATCATCTTATTTACTACCGTCATTCTAAGTAAACAAGATGCAAAAACATGATAAACATCACATGCAATCAAATAATAAAAGTGACATGATATGGCCAATATCACATAGCTCCTTTGATCTCCATCTTGGGGCTCCATGATCATCTTGTCACCGGCATGACACCATGATCTCCATCATCATGATCTCCATCATCGTGTCTCCATGAAGTTGCTCGCCAACTATTACTTCTACTACTATGGCTAACGCGTTTAGCAATAAAGTAAAGTAATTTACATGGCGTTTCTCAATGACACGCAGGTCATACAAAAAATAAAGACAACTCCTATGGCTCCTGCCGGTTGTCATACTCATCGACATGCAAGTCGTGATTCCTATTACAATAGCATGAACATCTCATACATCACATATATATCATTCATCATTCATCACAACTTTGGCCATAACACATCACAAAACACTTGCTGCAAAAACAAGTTAGACGTCCTCTAATTGTTGTTGCAAGTTTTACGTGGCTGCAATAGGGTTCTAGCAAGAACGTTTTCTTACCTACGTGAAAGCCACAACGTGATTTGTCAACTTCTATTTACCCTTCATAAGGACCCTTTTCATCGAATCCGCTCCAACTAAAGTGGGAGAGACAGACACCCGCCAGCCACCTTATGCAACTAGTGCATGTTAGTCAGTGGAACCGGTCTCACGTAAGCGTACGTGTAAGGTTGGTCCGGGCCGCTTCATCCCACAATACCTCTGAAGCAAAATAAGACTAGTAGCGGCAAGAAAGTTGACAACATCAACGCCCACAACAAATTGTGTTCTACTCGTGCACAGAGAACTACGCATAGACCTAGCTCTGATACCACTGTTGGGGAACGTTGCAGAAAACAAAATTTTTTTCTACGGTTTCACCAAGATCCATCTATGAGTTCATCTAGCAACGAGTGGTTGGATGCATCTACGTACCTTGTAGATCGCGAGCGGAAGCGTTCAAAGAACGGGGATGAGGGAGTCGTACTCGATGTGATCCAAATCACCGGAGATCCTAGCACCGAACGGACGGCACCTCCGCGTTCAACACACGTACGGTCAGCGTAATGTCTCCTCCTTCTTGATCCAGCAAGGGGAAGGAGAGGTTGAGGAAGATGGCTCCAGCAGCAGCACGACGGCGTGGTGGTGATGGAGCTGCAGTACTCCGGCAGGGCTTCGCCAAGCTCTATGGAGAAGGAGGAGGTGTTGGAGAGGGAGAGGGAGGCACCAATGGCGTAGGTTAGAGGCCCTCCCTCCCCCCACTATATATAGGGGGCCTAGGGGGGGGCGCCGGCCCTAGGAGATGCAATTTCCTAGGGGGGCGGCGGCCAAGGGGTGGGGGCTTGCCCGCCAAGCAAGGGGGCGCCCCCCTTTAGGGTTTCCCCCACCCTAGGCGCATGGGCCCTAGGGGAAGTGGCGCCCCAGCCCACTTTGGGCTGGATCCCTTCCCACTTCAGCCCATGGGGCCCTCCGGGATAGGTGGCCCCTCACGGTGGACCCCGGGGACCCTTTCGGTGGTCCCGGTACAATACCGGTGACCCCGAAACTTGTCCCGATAGCCGAAATAGCACTTCCTATATATAATTCTTTACCTTCGGACCATTCCGGAACTCCTCGTGACGTTCGGGATCTCATCCGGGACTCCGAACAACATTCGGGTTACTGCATATACATATCCCTACAACCCTAGCGTCACCGAACCTTAAGTGTGTAGACCCTACGGGTTCGGGAGACATGTAGACATGACCGAGATCGCTCTCCGGTCAATAACCAACAGCGGGATCTGGATACCCATGTTGGCTCCCACATGCTCCTCGATGATCTCATCTGATGAACCACGATGTCGAGGATTCAAGTAACCCCGTATACAATTCCCTTCGTCAATCGGTATGTTACTTGCCCGAGATTCGATCGTCGGTATCCCAATACCTCGTTCAATCTCGTTACCGGCAAGTCACTTTACTCGTACCGTAATGCATGATCCCGTGAGCAGACACTTGGTCACTTTGAGCTCATAACGATGATGCATTATCGAGTGGGCCCAGTGATACCTCTCCGTCATACGGAGTGACAAATCCCAGTCTTGATCCGTGTCAACCCAACAGACACTTTCGGAGATACCCGTAGTATACCTTTATAGTCACCCAGTTACGTTGTGACATTTGGTATACCCAAAGCACTCCTACAGTATCCGGGAGTTACACGATCTCATGGTCTAAGGAAAGGATACTTGACATTGGAAAACTCTAGCAAGCGAACTATACGATCTTGTGCTATGTTTAGGATTGGGTCTTGTCCATCACATCATTCTCCTAATGATGTGATCTCGTTATCAAAGACATCCAATGTCCATAGTCAGGAAACCATGACTATCTGTTGATCAATGAGCTAGTCAACTAGAGGCTTACTAGGGACATGTTGGTGTCTATTTATTCACACATGTATTACGATTTCCGGATAACACAATTATAGCATGAATAAAAGACAATTATCATGAACAAGGAAATATAATAATAATGCTTTTATTATTGCCTCTAGGGCATATTTCCAACAACTTGTGGGTCATCAAGACTCTTTTCTGGCACCGTTGCCGGGGAGTGAAGCGCCTTTGGTAGGTGGAATTTGGTAAGAAAAAATTTATATAGTGTGCTGAAATTTACTGTCATTTGTTACCATGGAAAGTAATCCTCTGAGGGGCTTGTTCGGGGTATCTTCACCCCGACCAGTAGAGCAAAGAGTTGCTCCTCAACCTACTGAACCTACTAAAAATGAAAATGTTCCCTTTGAAGTTCCTTCAGGTATGTTAGAAAAACTGCTAGATAATCCTTTTGTAGGAGATGGAACAAAGCATCCTGATGAGCACCTAATCTATGGGGATGAAGTTTCTGGATTATTTAAGCTTGCAGGTATACCCGATGATGTTCTTAAGAAGAATGTCTTCCCTTTATCTTTGGAGGGAGGTGCATCGACATGGTATAGGCTATGTGATGATACGGGGTCATCTACAAACGATTGAAATTGGAATTTCATCAGAAGTTTTATCCCATGCATCTTGTTCATCGTGATCGCAATTATATATATAATTTTTGGCCCCGCGAAGGAGAAAGCATTGCTCAAGCTTGGGGGAGGCTTAAATCAATGTTATATTCATGCCCCAATCATGAGCTCTCAAGAGAAATAATTCTTCAAAGTTTTTATGCTCGGCTTTCTGAAAACAATCGCACCATGCTTGATACTTCTTTTGTTGGCTCTTTTATGATGAAGACTATTGAATTCAAATGGAATTTATTGGATAGAATTAAACGCGACTCTGAAGATAGGGATCTTGACAAAGGTAAGGAGTCAGTTATGACACCTAAGTTTGATTGTGTTAAATCTTTTATGGATACCGATGTTTTCCGTAAATTTAGCACTAAATATGGACTTGACTCTGAGATAGTAGCATCTTTCTATGAATCTTTTTCTACTTATGTTGATCTCCCCAAGGAGAAGTGGTTTAAATATCATCCTCCCATAGAAGTAAAAGTAGCTGCACCTATTAAAGTTGAAGAAAATACTGTCACTTATAATGATCCTATTATTCCTACTTCTTATGTTGAGAAACCACCTTTCCCTGTTAGGATAAAGGATCATGCTAAAGCTTCAACTGTGGTTCGTAAAAGCAATATTAGAACCTATACACCTCCTGAGAAAGTTAAAGTTGAACCTAATATTGCTATTGTTAAAGATCTCTTGCCTGATAATATTGATGGGCATGTTATGTACTTCTGCGGTGAAACTGCTAGAATTGCCAAACCTTGTGCTAAAGATAAACATAGACCTGTGGTAGGCATGCCTGTTATTTCTGTTAAAATAGGAGATCATTGTTATCATGGCTTATGTGATATGGGTGCTAGTGTTAGTGCAATACCCTTTAACTTATACAAAGAAATTATGCATGAAATTGCACCTGCTGAGTTAGAAGATACTCATGTCACAATTAAGCTTGCCAATAGAGATACTATTTCACCAATGGGAATTGTTAGAGATGCTGAAGTCTTGTGTGGGAAAACTAAATATCCTGCTGATTTTCTTGTCCTTGGTTCCCCACAAGATAGCTTTTGTCCCATTATTTTTGGTAGACCCTTCTTGAACACTGTCAATGCTAGAATAGACTGCGAAAAGAATGTTGTTAATATTGGCTTGGGTAATATGTCTCATGACTTTAATTTCTCTAAATTTAGTAGACAACACCATGAAGAAGAATTTCCTAGTAAGGATGAAATTATTGGTCTTGCTTCTATTGTCGTACCTCCTAGTGATCCTTTAGAACAATATTTGCTAGACCATGAAAATGATATGTTTATGAATGAAAGAAGGGAAATAGATGAAGTATTATTTAAACAGGAACCTATTCTGAAACACAATTTGCCTGTTGAAATCCTAGGGGATCCTCCTCAACCCAAGGGCGATCCCATGTTTGAGCTTCAACCATTGCCTGATACTCTTAAATATGCTTATCTTGATGAAAAGAAGATATATCCTGTAATTATTAGTGCTAACCTTTCAGAGCATGAAGAAGAAAGATTATTGCAAACTCTGAAGAAGCACCGTGCTGCTATTGGATATACTCTTAATGATCTTAAGGGCATTAGTCCCACTCTATGTCAACATAAAATAATTTTGGAAGAAGATGCCAAACCAGTTGTTGATCATCAACGAAGGCTGAATCCTAAGATGAAAGAAGTGGTAAGAAAAGAAATACTAAAGCTTCTGGAGGCAGGTATAATTTATCCCGTTGCTGATAGTCAGTGGGTAAGTCCTGTCCATTGTGTCCCTAAGAAGGGAGGTATTACTATCGTTCCTAATGATAAAGATGAATTGATTCCGCAAAGAATTATTACAGGTTATAGGATGGTAATTGATTTCAGCAAATTAAATAAGGCTACTAAAAAGGATCATTACTCCTTACCTTTTATCGATCAAATGCTAGAAAGATTATCCAAACATACACATCTTTGCTTTCTAGATGGTTATTCTGGTTTCTCTCAAATACCTGTGTCAGCCAATGATCAATCAAAGACTACTTTTACTTGCCCTTTTGGTACTCTTGCTTATAAACGTATGCCTTTTGGTTTATGTAATGCACCCGCTACCTTTCAAATATGCATGATGGCTATATTCTCTGACTTTTGTGAAAAGATTTCTGAGGTTATCATGGACGACTTTTCCGTCTATGGATCCTCTTTTGATGATTGCTTGACCAACCTTGATCGAGTTTTGCAGAGATGTGAAGAAACTAATCTTGTCTTGAATTGGGAAAAGTGCCACTTTATGGTTAATGAAGGTATTTTCTTGGGGCATAAAGTTTCTAAAAGAGGTATTGAAGTTGATAAAGCCAAGGTTGATGCTATTGAAAAGATGCCATGTCCCAAGGACATCAAAGGTATAAGAAGTTTCCTTGGTCACGCCGGATTTTAGGAGTTTCATTAAGGACTTCTCAAAAATTTCTCGGCATTTGACTAATTTATTACAAAAAGATATACCATTTGTCTTTGATGATGATTGTGTAGAAGCATTTGAAATACTTAAGAAAGCATTGATCTCTGCACCTATTGTTCAGCCACCTGATTGGAATTTACCCTTTGAAATTATGTGTGATGCTAGTGATTATGCTGTAGGTGCTGTTCTAGGGCAAAGAGTTGATAAGAAATTAAATGTTATTCAATATGCTAGTAAGACTCTAGACAATGCTCAAAGAAATTATGCTACTGCTACAAAAGAATTCTTAGCAGTTGTATTTGCTTGTGATAAGTTCAGACCTTATATTGTTGATTCTAAAGTAACTATTCACACGGACCATGCTGCTATTAAATATCTTATGGAAAAGAAAGATGGTAAACCTAGACTTATTAGATGGGTTCTCTTGCTACAAGAATTTGATTTGCATATTGTTGATAGAAAGGGTGCTGAGAACCCCGTTGCGGACAACTTGTCTAGGTTAGAAAATGTTCTTGATGACCCACTACCTATTGATGATAGCTTTCCAGATGAGCAACTAAATGTCATAAATGCTTCTCGTAGTACTCCATGGTATGCTGATTATGGTAATTACATCGTTGCTAAATTTATACCACCTAGTTTCACATACCAGCAAAAGAAGACATTCTTCTATGATTTGAGACATTACTTTTGGGATGACCCACATCTTTATAAAGAAGGAGTAGATGGTGTTATTAGACGCTGTGTACCTGAGCATGAACAGGAACAGATCCTACGCAAGTGTCACTCCGAAGCTTACGGAGGACACCACGCTGGAGATAGAACTGCACATAAGGTATTGCAATCCGGTTTTTATTGGCCTACTCTCTTCAAGGATGCCCGTAAGTTTGTCTTATCTTGTGATGAATGTCAAAGAATTGGTAATATTAGTAGACGTCAAGAAATGCCTATGAATTATTCACTTGTTATTGAACCATTTGATGTTTGGGGCTTTGATTATATGGGACCTTTTCCTGCCTCTAATGGATATACACATATTTTAGTTGCTGTTGATTACGTTACTAAGTGGGTAGAAGCTATTCCAACTAGTAGTGCTGATCATAACAGTTCTATTAAGATGCTTAAAGAAGTTATTTTTTCGAGATTTGGAGTCCCTAGATATTTAATGACTGATGGTGGTTCACATTTTATTCATGGCGCTTTCCGTAAAATGCTTGCTAAGTATGATGTTAATCATAGAATTGCATCTCCTTATCACCCACAGTCTAGTGGTCAAGTAGAATTGAGTAATAGAGAACTCAAATTAATTTTGCAAAAGACTGTCAATAGGTCTAGAAAGAATTGGTCCAAGAAACTTGATGATGCACTATGGTCCTATAGAACTTCATATAAAAATCCTATGGGTATGTCTCCGTATAAAATGGTTTATGGAAAAGCATGTCACTTACCTCTCGAACTAGAACATAAGGCATATTGGGATATTAAAGAGCTCAACTATGATTTCAAACTTGCCGGTGAGAAGAGGTTATTTGATATTAGCTCACTTGATGAATGGAGAACCCAAGCTTATGAAAATGCCAAGTTGTTTAAATAAAAAGTTAAAAGATGGCATGACAAAAGGATACAAAAGCGTGAGTTTAATGTAGGTGATTATGTATTGCTATACAACTCTCGTTTAAGATTTTTTGCAGGAAAACTTCTCTCTAAATGGGAAGGCCCCTACGTTATCGAGGAGGTCTATCATTCCGGTGCTATAAAAATCAACAACTTCGAAGGCACAAATTCGAAGGTGGTGAACGGTCAAAGAATTAAACATTATATCTCAGGTAATCCCATAAATGTTGAAACCAATGTTACTGAAACCGTAACCCCGGAGGAATACCTAAGGGACACTTTCCGGAACGTTTCAGACTCCGAAAAGGAATAGGTATGTGGTACGTTAAGTAAACCAACTCCAAAATAGTTTTTAAGGCAACATTTCTCCGTTTTGGAATATTTAGAAAAATAGAAAAATAAGAGGCAGTCCGGGAAGGACACGAGGCCCCCACGAGGGTGGAGGGTGCGCTCTACCCCCTGGGCGCGCCCCCTTCCTCGTGGGCACCTCGTGTACTCTTCGGACTCCGTTTTCTTACACGATATGTATTTTGGTTGGTAAAAATTCATTATATAATCTCCCGAAGGTTTTGACTCCTGTATCACGCAATTATCCTCTGTTCTTGTTTCGAGATGTTTTTCTGACAGATCTAGATTATCATGACGTCTCCAAGTGCCCCCAAGGACAAGTTCTTCGAGAAGGTCATCAACCCTTACCTCGCGGAGGTGCTGCGACACCCTCAAACCATTGAGATGCGTGATGGGTTGCTGCACATCCGCGATGTTGAGGGACCGAAGGGGACCGGAAGCGTGGAGACAGGCTCGAAGCAATGGAGCAACAAGTTTTCAAGTGTCAGGGGATGGTGGAATGTGGACTCAACTCCAACCACATGATGATCGCGGAGTTCACCAACAAACACAAGCTGGATGCCGACAACATAGGGGAGACCATCTTCAAGCTTCACGAGAAGATCGAGCACCTTCAAGCCCAAATCTATGACCTGCAAAACCAAAATTGTGAGTATGAATATAGATTCAAAAGGATGAGTTTGGCTGCAGATTTGAGGATCCCGGAGAATCGATCATCCTTCTATGATGGTGAGCCTATGCCTTGGAAGATGGACAACAAGCCCGCATCATCAACAACCCCGCCACCTTCCTCACCAGCAAAGGAGATATAATCACATGGGTATGGGCACTCCCCTTGGCAACTGCCAAGCTTGGGGGAGGTGCCCCGGTATCGTATCACCATCACACTCCTATCTTTACCTTTTTCTTAGTTCAATCCTATTAGTAGTATCATGATCTAGTTTTGAGTTTTAGCTTTATGATCCCTCTATGTAATTGAGTCCGTGATCTATATAATAAAGATTAGTGTTGAGTCAAGGGCTTGATTATTTTGCCATGATCTTGAGTGAATAAAAGAAAAAGAGAAAATAATAAAAATAAATAAAGAGTTCATATTGATCTTATTGAGAGTAACGACTTCACATAGAAAGAGTATGTTGATTAAAAGTTGTTGGGGGTCGACAAACATAGCTTTGGTCATCGTTGCAATTAATAGGAAGTAATAAGGAAAGAGAGGTTTCACATATAAATATGCTATCATGGACATCTTTTATGATTGGGAGCACTCATTAAAATATGACATGCTAAAGAGTTGATGTTGGACAAGGAAGACAACGTAATGGGTTATGTTTTCTTATATCTGAGATAAAGTATATTGTCATGGATCATCCAACATGTTGAGCTTGCCTTTCCCCCTCATGCTAGCCAAATTCTTAGCACCAATTAGAGATACTACTTGTGCTTCCAAAAACCCTTAAACCAGTTTTGCCATGTGAGTCCACCATATCTACCTATGGATTGAGTAAGATCCTTCAAGTAAGTTGTCATTGGTGCAAGCAATAAAAATTGCTCTCTAAATATGTATGATTGATTGCTGTGGAGGAAATAATCTTTATACGATCTTGTGATGTGGAAGAAATAAAAGCGACGGACTGCATAATAAAGGTTCATATCACAAGGGGCAATATAAAGTGACGTTCTTTCGCATTAAGATTTTGTGCATTCAACCTTAAAAGCGCATGGAAACCTCTGCTTCCCTCTGCGAAGGGCCTATCTGTTACTATTACCCTCTACCTTATGCAAGAGTCATGGTGATCTTCACCTTTCCTTTTTACATTTTATCCTTTGGCAAGCACAGTATGTTGGAAAGATCCTAATAGATATATCTAATTGGATGTAGGGGAGCATGAGTTATTATTGTTGACATTACCCTTGAGGTAAAAGGTTGGGAGGCGAAACAATAAGCCCCTATCTTTCTCTGTGTCCGATTAAAACTCCGTAACCACAAGTATCGCGTGAGTGTTAGCAATAATGAAAGACTAAATGATAGTTGAGTATGTGGACTTGCTATAAAGCTCTGACATAGACTCTTTCTGATGTTATGATAAATTGCAATTGCTTCAATGACTGAGATTATAGTTTGTTAGTTCTCAATAAAGTTTTCGATTCATACTTTTGCATTGTGAATGGATTATTACTTAAGCATAAGAAATCATATGACAATATCCATATATATTGCTGTTATGAGAATAATCATGATGCCTTCATGTCCGTATTTTATTTTTATCGACACCTCTACTTCTAAACATGTGGACATATTTATCGTTATCGGCTTCCGCTTGAGGACAAGCGAGGTCTAAGCTTGGGGGAGTTGATACGTCCATTTTGCATCATGCTTTTATATCAATATTTATTGCATTATGGGCTGTTATTACACGTTATGTCACAATACTTATGCCTATTCTCTCTTATTTTACAAGGTTTACATAAGGAGGGAGAATGCCGGCAGCTGGAATTCTCGGCTGGAAAAGGAGCAAATATTAGAGACCTATTCTGCACAACTCCAAAAGTCCTAAAACTCCACGAAAGTTATTTTTGGAAATAATAAAAAATATTGAGAGGAAGAAGTACGCCAGAGGGGGACCCACCTGGCCACGAGGGTGGGGGGCGCGCCCTACCCCCCAGGGCGCGCCCCCCTGCCTCGTGGGCCCCCTGTTGGCCCTCCGGTGGCCATCTTCTGCTATATGAAGTCTTTCGTCAAGGAAAAAATCATAAGCAACCTTTCGGGACGAGACTCCGCCGCCACGAGGCGGAACCTTGGCGGAACCAATCTAGGGCTCTGGCAGAGCTGTTCTGCCGGGGACACTTCCCTCCGGGAGGGGGAAATCATCGCCATCGTCATCACCAACGCTCCTCTCATCGGGAGAGGGCAATCTCCATCAACATCTTCACCAGCACCATCTCCTCTCAAAACCCTAGTTCATCTCTTGTATCCAATTCTTGTCTCCAAGTCCGGGATTGGTACTAGTAGGTTGATAACCCACAAGTATAGGGGATCACAACAGTTTTCGAGGGTAGAGTATTCAACCCAAATTTATTGATTCGACACAAGGGGAGCCAAAGAATATTCTCAAGTATTAGCAGCTGAGTTGTCAATTCAACCACACCTGGAAACTTAGTATCTGCAGCAAAGCGTTTAGTAGCAAAGTAATATGATAGTGGTGGTAACGGTAGCAAAAGAGCAATGAAAGTAAAAGCAATGTTTTTGGTATTTTGTAGTGATTGCAACAGTATAAACGGGAAAGTAAATAAACGTAAACCAGTATGTGGAAAGCTCGTAGGCATCGGATCAGTGATGGATAATTATGCCGGATGTGGTTCATCGTGTAACAGTCATAACATAGGGTGACACAGAACTAGCTCCAATTCATCAATGTAATGTAGGCATGTATTTCGAATATAGTCATACATGCTTATGGAAAAGAACTTACAGGACATCTTTTGTCCTACCCTCCCGTGGCAGCAGGGTTCTAATGGAAACTAAGGGATATTAAGGCCTCCTTTTAATAGAGAACCGGAACAAAGCATTCGCACATAGTGAATACATGAACTCCTCAAACTATGGTCATCACCGGGAGTGGTCCCAATTATTGTCACTTTGGGGTTGCCGGATCATAACACATAGTAGGTGACTATAGACTTGCAAGATAGGATCAAGAACTCACATATATTCATGAAAACATAATAGGTTTAGATCTGAAATCATGGCACTCAGGCCCTAGTGACAAGCATTAAGCATAGCAAAGTCATAGCAACATCTATCTCAGAACATAGTGGATACTAGGGATCAAACCCTAACAAAACTAACTCGATTACATGATAAATCTCATCCAACCCATCACCGTCCAGCAAGCCTACGATGGAATTACTCACACACGGCGGTGAGCATCATGAAATTGGTGATGGAGGATGGTTGATGATGACGACGGCGACGAATCCTCCTCTCCAGAGCCCCGAACGGACTCCAGATCAGCCCTCTCGAGAGGTTTTAGGGCTTGGCGGCGGCTCCGTATCGTAAAACGCGATGATTTCTTCTCCTCTATTTTTTTCTCCCCGAAAGCAAATATATAGAGTTGGAGTTAGCGTCGTAAGGTCTCCAGGGGGCCCACGACCTAGGGCGCGCCCCCACCCTCGTGGACAGGGTGTGGGCCCCCTGGTCTTCATCTTTGGCGAGGATTTTTTATTATTTATTGTAAGATATTCCGTGGAGTTTCAGGTCATTCCGAGAACTTTTGTTTTCTGCACATAAAACAACATCATGGCAATTCTGCTGAAAACAGCGTCAGTCCCGGTTAGTTCCATTCAAATCATACAAGTTAGAGTCCAAAACAAGGGCAAAAGTGTTTGGAAAAGTAGGTACGACGGAGACGTATCAACTCCCCCAAGCTTAAACCCTTGCTTGTCCTCGAGCAATTCAGTTGACAAACTGAAAGAGAAAAAGAAAAACTTTTACAAACTCTGTTTGCTCTTCTTGTTGTAAATATATAAAGCCAGCATTCAAGTTTTCAGCAAAGATTATAACTAACCACATTTGAAATAATTCTCAGGTCTCATGATCACTCATATCAATAGCATAATCAACTAACGAGTCATAATAATAAATCTGGGATGACAACACTTTCTCAAAAGAATCATAATATGATATAACAAGATGGTATCTCGCTAGCCCTTTCTGAGACCGCAAAACATAAATGCAGAGCACCTTTAAAGATCAAGGACTGACTAGATATTGTAATTCATGGTAAAAGAGATCCAATCATAGTCATACCCAATATAGATTAATAGTGATGAATGCAAATGACAGCTGTGCTCTCCAGCTAGTGCTTTTAATAAGAGGGTGATGACTCAACATAAAAGTAAATAGATAGGCCCTTCGCAGAGGGAAGCATGGATTTGTAGAGGTGCTAGAGCTCGGTTTTGAAATAGAGATAAATAATATTTTGAGTGGTATACTTTCATTGTCAACATAACAACTAAGAGATGGCGGTATCTTCCATGTCACACACATTATAGGCGGTTCCCAAACAGAATGGTAAAGTTTATAATCCCCCTCCACCAACAAGCATCAATCCACGGCTTGCTCGAAACAACGAGTGCCTCCAACAAACATCAGGTCCCAGGGGGAGTTTTGTTTGCAATTAATTTTGATTTAATTTGCATAAAGCATGGGACTGGGCATCCCGGTGACCAGCCATTTTCTCGTGAGTGAGGAGCGGAGTCCACTCCTCTTGAGAATAACCCGCCTAACATGGAAGATAAGGGAAGCCTTGGTTGATACATGAGCTATTCAAGCATACAAAACAGAATGTTTATTTGAACGTTTAGAGTTTGGCACATACAAATTTACTTGGAACGGTAGGTAGATACCGCATATAGGAAGGTATAGTGGACTCATGTGGAATAACTTTGGGGTTTAAGGGATTGGATGCACAAGCAGTATTCCCTCTTAGTACAAGTGAAGGCTAGCAAAAGACTGGGAAGCGACCAACTAGAGAGCGAAAACAGCCATGTACATGCATTAAAATTAATAAACATTGGATGCAAGCATGAGTAGGATATAATCCACCATGAACATAAATATCGTGAAGGCTATGTTGATTTGTTTCAACTACATGCGTGAACATGTGCCAAGTCAAGCCACTTAAATCATTCAAAGGAGGATACCACCCCATCATACCACATCACAACCATCTCAATAGCATGTTGGCACGCAAGGTAAACCATTATAACTCATAGCTAATCAAGCATGGCAGAAGCAACTACGATCTCTAATTGTCATTGCAAACATGTTTATTCATAATAAGCTGAATCAAGAACGATGAACTCATCATATTTACAAAAGGAAAAAAGGTCGAGTCCATACCAGTTTTTCTCATCTCAGTCAGTCCATCATATATCTTCATAATTGCCTTTCACTTGCACGACCGAACGATGTGAATAATAATAAGAGTGCACGTGCATTTGACTAAGCTGGAATCTGCGAGCATTCAATAAACAGGAGAAGACAAGGCAATATGGGCTCTGGGTTAAATCAACAATAATGCATGTAAGAGCCACTTTAACAATTTAATCATGGTCTTCTCCTACTGACCCCCAAAGAAAAGAAAAGAAATAAAACTATTTACACGGGAAAGCTCCCAACAAGCAAAAGAAGAACGGGAAATATATTTTTGGTTTTTCTTTTTAATTACTACTACTACAGCAGAAAAATAAACTACTACTAATTTTTTTTGTTTTTCTTAAGGTTTAACAAACACACAACAAGAAAGCAGGAAAAAGAAAATAAACTAGCATGGATATTACAGTGAAAGAGTATGAGCACCGACATCTAGCAATGAGTGTGTGTGAATATAAATGTAATGTCGGTGAGAAATACGTACTCCCCCAAGCTTAGGCTTTTGGCCTAAGTTGGTTTATTGCCAGGGATAGCCTGGCGGATACCCGTAGGTGTAGCTGGGGTCGTACTACGACAAAGAATAGTTGGGATTGTACTACGATGCAGCGGCTATCGCCTCTTGAGCTGCAGCGTGGAGTCGAGCTGCCTCCGCTCTCCTCTCGTACTCATCTGCCTCCTCTCTGGTAATAGTATATCTTCCATTTGCCTGGTAATCAAAGAAGGCAGGAGCAGGGAGAGTAATACGGACAACATGCCGTTTGTTAAAGATTAGTCGATATAAAAGAGGTGATTCAGGCCTCTCGACAAACTGGTGGGAAACCATAGAATCAAAATCTAAATAAGTAGGAGGCAACTCCATGTCTCCTTCACGAACGTCTATCTCAAGAAAATTAGCTAAGAGGGTTGCATAAATTCCTCCAAAGAAATCTCCGTTATATCTATTATGATGCAACCTACGAGCTACAATGGCTCCCATATGATAAGATTGGTCTCCTAACACAGCACTCCTGAGAATGCTAAGGTCAGGGACACACATGTGACATGCTTCATCCTTAGCATTTATGCATCTACCTATGAGGAGAGCAAAATAATGTATAGCAGGAAAGTGAATGCTCCCTATGGTAGCTTGTGTTATATCTCTAGATTCTCCCACAGTTATACTAGCAAGAAAGTTTATAAATTCAGATTTACGGGGATCAATAATACTACCCCATTGTGGGAGTTTGCAAGCAAAAGTAAAATCCTCTAAGTCCATGGTATAAGATTTGTCATAAAGATCAAACATGACAGAAGGAGAATTACGCGAAGATGAAAACTCAAACCTCCTCACAAATGAACTAGTGAGATCATGATACTGTGGGCATTTGTCTGCCTCAAAGTCCTCAAGACCGGCATTATGCAAATATGCGTTAAATTCTTCTTTAATTCCTGCACGATCCATAAAATTTTCCGACGGCCATTCGCAAGGCCGCACTAGAGCGTCTCTTGGTGGTTCCTCGTCAGCATCACGCATAGCAAGCCTGGGTCCTTGTTTCTTAGACGAACCACCTTGAAACATCTTCCTAAGCATATTGTTTTTCTCTGAAAAATTTCTGAAATTTTTAGTAACTTCAAAAAAAAGTGAACCAACTTCAATAAAACTGATAGCAACTACTCCTACAAGTGCCTGGAGCCTATATCAAGCATTAGAACTACTTGGAACCATATAAATTTGACATGCAAGCTCAAGAACATGGTCACCTATGCAGCACAAATTTGCAATGAATAAAGCACTAGAACAAAAATTAATTGGACCAATGGAGGAGTCACATACCAAGGAACAATCTCCCCAAGCAGTTTTGCGAGGGGTGCTTTAAGCAAGGAGATCGAAAATTACAGCAAAGTGGCCTAGAACTCGTGCTTGAGTTGGTTTTTCGTGTTTGGGGGAGGAAGAAGAAGAGGATGGGTGCAGGAATAAGTGGAGGAGGGCCACCGTGGGCCCACGAGGCAAGGGGGTAGGGCGCGCTCTCCACCCTCGTGGCCAGGTGGTAGCTCCCCCGCGGTAATTTTTGCACCATAAATCCTCAAATATTCCTGAAAAAATCATATTAAATTGGCATATCATTCCGAGGACTTTTATTTTCTGGATATTTTTATATTACACGGATAAATCAGGAAACAGACAGAAAAATACTATTTTTACTTTATTTCAACTAAATAACAGAAAGTATAGAGAGGGTACAGAAGTTTGTGCTTCTAGTTTTATCCATCTCATGATCATCAAAAGGAATCCACTAACAAGGTTGATCAAGTCTTGTTAACAAACTCATTCCGATTAACATGAAACCGGAGAAATTTCGAATAACACTAGGTTACCTCAACGGGGATATGCACATCCCCAATAATAAGTATATAATATTTCTTCTTGACAGTAGGAAGAGGAAATTCAAAACCTCCAAATATAATCGATGGAATTTTTCCAATAGAGTTGATACTATGAACTTGAGGTTGTTTCCTCGGAAAGTTTACCGTATGCTCATTACACTACTGGAATCAGCTACTTTGCAGCAGACGACAAAGAAGCTCTTTGCCATCAGCTACCCAAAAGCATACGACAAAGCAACGCCGGACGGCAAAATAGGCCTTTGCCATCAGCCATCTCTTTGCCGTCAGCCAGCTGACGGCAAAGATTCATTGCCGTCAGCTGGCTGACGGCAAAGAGAGAGGTGGCCCCCACCCCCAGCCCGTTTAGAAAAAACTTAACGCCCCACCTCTTTGCCGTCTAATAGCAGACGGCAAAGAGGGATAAAGGCGGACGACAAAGAGCGGCGGACGGCAAAGGGCAGCGTAACTAACGGCCCCCCACCCCCCGCCCGTTACTCTCTCTGCTCTCCCTCTCTCCTCCCTGACGCCCACCAGATCCCCACCCACCGCCGCCCCCGCCGTCGGGCGCCGCCCCCGCACCGCCGCCCCCGCACCCGGCGCCGCCCCCGCACCCGCCCCGCCCCCGCCCGCACCCGCACCCGCCTGGCGACGCCCCCGCACCCGCCTCGCCCCCGCCCCCTTGCCCTGCGCCACCCCCGGCGCCGCCCCCGCCACCGCCCCACTTGCCCCGTCGCCCCACCACCCCTCCGCCCCACCCCACCCGCCGACACCCCGCCACCCGCCGCCCGGCGCCGCCCCCGCCGCTGCTCCCGCCGCCCGGCACCCCCGCCGCTGCTCCCGCCCCCGCCGCTGCTCCCGCCGCCCTGGCGACGCCCCCGCACCCGCCTCGCCCCCGCCCCCTTGCCCTGCGCCGCCCCCGGCGCCGCCACCGCCCCACTTGCCCCGTCGCCCCACCACCCCTCCGCCCCCACCCCACCCGCCGACACCCCGCCACCCGCCGCCCGGCGCCGCCCCCGCCGCCGCTGCTCCAATAGAGTTGATACTATGAACTTGAGGTTGTTTCCTCGGAAAGTTTACCGTATGCTCATTACACTACTGGAATCAGCTACTTTGCCATCTGCCAGCTCTTTGCCGTCTGCTAGCAGACGGCAAAGAAGCTCTTTGCCATCAGCTACCCAAAAGCATACGACAAAGCAACGCCGGACGGCAAAATAGGCCTTTGCCATCAGCCAGCTGACGGCAAAGATTCATTGCCGTCAGCTGGCTGACGGCAAAGAGAGAGGTGGCCCCCACCCCCAGCCCGTTTAGAAAAAAACTTAACGCCCCACCTCTTTGCCGTCTAATAGCAGACGGCAAAGAGGGATAAAGGCGGACGACAAAGAGCGGCGGACGGCAAAGGGCAGCGTAACTAACGGCCCCCTACCCCCCGCCCGTTACTCTCTCTGCTCTCCCTCTCTCCTCCCCGACGCCCACCAGATCCCCACCCACCGCCGCCCCCGCCGCCGGGCGCCGCCCCCGCACCGCCGCCCCCGCACCCGGCGCCGCCCCCGCACCCGCCCCGCACCCGCCTGGCGACGCCCCCGCACCCGCCTCGCCCCCGCCCCCTTGCCCTGCGCTGCCCCCGGCGCCGCCCCCGCCATCGCCCCACTTGCCCCGTCGCCCCACCACCCCTCCGCCCCCACCCCACCCGCCGACACCCCGCCACCCGCCGCCCGGCGCCGCCCCCGCCGCTGCTCCCGCCGCCCGGCACCCCCCGGCACCGCCCCCGTCGACCGTCGCATTGCTCCGATGAGGGACTGCTTCCTTTTTTTCTTCTGTTTTTTCATTTTTTTTGCTGTTTAATTGTTAGTGCTAGATTGTGTTAGTGTTAGTGTTAGAAAAGAATTAGAAGAAGTAGAAGTAGTAGAAGAAGTAGAAGAAGAAGAAAATAAAAGAAGTAGAAAAAAGATGAAAAAAGAAAAATAAGAAAAGAAGTAGAAGAAGAAGAAAGGAAGAAAAGAAAAGAAGTAGAAAAAAGATGAAAAAAGAAGAAGAAGAAGAAGAAGAAAAGAAGTAGAAGAAGAAGAAAAGAAGACACGAAAAGAAGTAAAAAAAGTAGAAAAAAGATGAAAGAAGAAGAAGAAGAAAGGAAAGAAGAAGAAGAAAAGAAAGAAAGAAGAAGAAGGACCCCCTGACCCCGACACCCCGACCCCCTTACCCCCTGACCCCAACACGACACCCGACCCCAACACCCCGACCCCCTGACCCCCTGACCCCGACACGACACCCCGACCCCCTGACCCCCCGACACGACACCCTGACACCCCGACCCCGACACAACACCCCGACCCCCCGACCTCGAAACAGCACCCCGACCCCGACACGGCACCCCGACACCGACACGACAGCCCGGCCCCCGACACCTCCCTAAAAGGTGTTCTTTGGCCTTCCAGAAGCCGACGGGGTCATATATTTGTGAATTATTAGTTAGGTCATATATTTTTCGATTTTGTTATGAAAAACATCATATATAATTGTGTTGATCGGGTAGATTTAAATGTGCAGTTGTTTCATCGCTGCGAGGTTTGGTGTTCGACGACCTCGCCGTGCATTTGACAAGCTCTGCCCCTTCGTTCGTGGGTGAGCACAAATGAAATGTCCTCCTCCCCCATTAATTATTTGCTCTATTCCGGTGTTCGTGCCGATGAAACTTGATAGCTAGCTATATATGTGTCTTGAATCATCAGTATGCGTAACCAATATGTGTCTCCCGTTCGAAAGCGTCATAGTTATAAATATGCATGCATTTGCATATTTATAACCTTGATTCTTTCGAATTGTCCAACACTATCCATGGACAGCCCGAGTATGTGTAGATTGGGTTCGTTTTCCCATATGCTTTGCTCCGGATCCGACGCATAAATTTCGTCAGTGCCTCCCCTGTTGTTCTCCCGGTACACATCCTCTCTGTTTATTGCAGAGACATGTATCAGGAGAACAGCGGAGAGGTGCTGCCGAAATTTTGCGTCGGATCCGGAGCATAGCATGGGAAAATGAACCCAATCTACACATACTCGGGTGGGATTAGGACCTATCATTACCTATTAGAGTGTAGGTTGCATGGACGTAATAAAATTGACAAAGTAGATCAACTGATGAATATATGCATGGTGAATTACATATATAATTGTTGTGTGTCCAGTAGCTCTGAAAGTCAAGATGAGTGATCGTGCGTGGATGTATACCGGTCACACTGGTCAAAACAAATGGAGCGCTGAATGGTTCACAAAAACCAAGGGGTTTGTGCAAGCCACATTTGCAAATGGCCAAAGGAAAACCTGGTTCCCCTGTTTCTGGTGTGGCAATTGGGAAAAGAGGACAGAGGCTGAAATGGGCAAACACCTGCAGAAGAGTGGTTTTATGCCCGATTATACGATGTGGACATTTCATGGTGAGTCTGCCCAACTTGACCGACCTGAGGTGGATCATCGTCGCACCGATGAGCATGGTACTGGGATGGAAAACATGGTGCAAGACTATGATGATGCTCGGGATTCGGATGAGGAGATGGAGGAATCTGCAAAGGCCTTCAATGAAATGTTGGAGTCTTCAAAACGTCCGCTCCACGAGCACACTGAGCTTTGTCAGTTGGATGCCATCTCACAAGTAATGGCTCTGAAGGCTCAGTTCAACTTGGGCAGAGAATGCTATGATGCAATTATGACAGTATTTGGACACTTTCTACCCAAGGGCCATGTAATGCCTGCAAACCTATACCAGTTGGACAAAATCCTCCGTGCACTGAAGATGCCCTATGAGAAGATACATGCCTGTGAGAAAGGATGTGCCTTATTTAGGCTTGACTATGCAGACTTGAACTATTGTCCCATTTGCAAGTCTTCCAGGTATATTGTGATAGACAACGGTATGCGTGAGAAGACACAGACCAAAATCCCCGTTAGTGTTCTTCGGTATATGCCAATCGTACCAAGACTTCAACGTCTTTTCATCGTCGAAGAGAGGGCCAGACAGATGACATGGCACAAAACAGGCAAAATAACCGAACTAGATGCAGATGTGAATCTGATGATGGTACACACATTGGATGGTGTTGCGTGGAAAAAGTTTGATGAATTACATGCTAACAAAGCGGCAGATCTGAGGCATCCTCGAGTCAGCATCAACATGGATGGGTTTAGTGTGTTTGGTATGACGGCAGCCCAATACAGTTGTTGGCCCGTATTTGTCTTTCCACTCAATCTCCCCCCGGACAGATTATGCAAAGAAAGAACATTTTCCTGACGTTGAGAATTCCAGGGCCCAACTATCCGGGGAAAAATATGAATGTGTACATGCAGCCGCTTAAGGACGAATTGCAAGAAGCCTGGGATAAGGGGTTCAAGACATACGATGCCTATAGCAAACGGAACTTCATAATGCGTGTTTGGTACATGTACTCGACGCACGACTTGCCGGCGTATGCGCTATTCGTTGGCTGGTGTGTGCATGGAAGGTTCTCGTGCCCCACATGCAAGGGAGCTCTTGAGTTTCATTGGCTTCAGGCCGGTCACAAGTTTTCTTGCTTCGACATGCATAGACAGTTCCTGGATCCTCGCCATAAGTTGAGGAAAGACAAGAAGAACTTCATCAGAGGTAGAGTTGTCAAAAACTCTGCACCACCTGCATTGACAGGCCAACAGACCCTGGATGAGTTAAACGCTCTCGAGCCAGATCCAGAGCGTCCAGGGTACTTCAAGGGGTATAATTCTAAGCATGCCTGGACTCACAAAACATGCTTATGGGATCTGCCTTACTTCAAAGACCTCCTTTGCCCACACAACATCGATGAGATGCACACTGAGAAGAATATCGCCGAGGCACTTTTTGGTACATTGTTCGGCATAGATGGGAAGTCAAAGGATAATACTAAGGACGGAGTCGATCTGGAGGCGCTATGTGATAGGTCGTTACAAAACATGAAAGAACCGAAAGGAAAGCAGAATTGGACGAAGCCAAAGGCATGGTTCAATCTTGGAAGGCCAGCTAGGAGGGAAATTATCTTGTGGGTGCAATAGCAGTTGATGTTCCCCGATGGGTATGCAGTGAATCTAAAGAGGGGAGCGAATCTTGATGAATTGAAAATATTTGGTCTCAAGAGTCATGATTGGCACATATGGATTGAGCGGGTAATGCTGGTGATGTTGCGTAGCTTCATCCCTGAGGATGAATGGCTAGTACTGGCAGAACTCAGCTATTTCTTCAGTGTTCTTTGTGCGAAAGAACTATCGCCTGGCGTGCTAGAAGAAATGGAAGAGTTGGCACCGGAGTGGATCTGCAAGTTAGAGATGATCTTTCCACCGGGCTTCTTTAATCCAATGCAGCATTTGATTTTGCATCTCCCAACCGAGGCAAGATTGGGGAGGCCCGTGCAAAATCATTGGTGCTACCCAACTGAGAGGATGCAGAAGACGCTTCGAGAAAAATGTAAAAACAAACGTAGAATTGAAGCATCGATGGCTGAGGCATTCATCACTGAGGAGGCGGCAAACTTCGTAATAGCACACTACGAAGCCAAAAATCGTCATGTGCATAATCCGAAGCCTCGGTACAATTCTGACGACCCTAAAAAGGGTGGATCCAACCTCAGCCTATGTAACACCCCGAGAATCATGCTACAGTAATCTCCCCCTAATGGCGGCCATGTCATCATGGTTACTATGCAGCTTGCCACTTGTCCGAGAAATCAAAGCCTTTTTCCTTTTTAAAATAAGTCGAATGAATTATTTTCTTGAGCAGTAAAACTAAAATGTTCACCTTATCCTATAAATTTCCCTGGTCACTGTCATGTTGAAGCTAACCTCTTCAGAATGCCCATGGGAATTAATTCAGCGCTCCAGCAACATTTAAATTGACCTTTTCAATTTCTAAAAATGCTTGAACAATTCCACTGGCCCTGAAACATTTTAGGCAACACCACAACGTTGTGCCTGAATTATTTGCTAAGTTTCACTTTCAACAAAAAAAATCATTTGATGCCTTGTTTTCATCCAAAACAGTAGCTATCCTTTTTAATAGAAATAAAAGAAAAGGAAAAAGGACAAAAGCAAATTAAAAGGGGAGCCCCCGGCCTAGCTGGGCCTCAAGCCAGCCAATCGGCCCACCCCGCACTTCCCCTGGCCTATATGGCCCTTTCCCCCGAAACCCAAAACCGCTACCCCCCCACTCCCCACGCACTCCCCCCACTCCCCCGATCCCCTTCTGGATCGGGGCAATGACCCCGGCGGCGACCCCGACCATCGTCGCCCTCGCTGCCTCAACATGCTGGACCCCGTCACCGGAACGCCGCCGTCCTCCTCGACCTCCTCCTCGTGGCCCCGTTCTCCTCCCGATTCCTGGATCTGCTAGAAGGGGCCCCCGACGGCGCCACCCACCGCCCCGACGCTCTGTCGCCGGACCACAACTCCGGCCCCTCCCCGAGCATGCTTTAGCACCTCAACAGGGCCCTGTGAGCCCTTTTCCCCTTCCCCTCTCCTTCTTCGTCGCCGATGCCACCCGATCCGCGCTCCTGTGTGTTCCCGCATCGTCCACGCCGTGCCACTCGCGCCCTGACGACCATGTCGCTCACCCGCAACCCACCCCGTCATTGCTCCGCGCGGCCTCGCACGCCGCTCACCGCATAGGCCACAACCGCCCGCGCGCAAGCGCTCTCGCGCGCCCCGTCCACGCCGCGGCCTCGCACCCTCGCTCCGCACGCGCCCCGGCAGACGCCCGGCGCCCGCACCTGCCTCCCGCGCCGCCTACCACCGCCGTTGTCCCGTTATGCGCTGCTACTGCCGCACTGCTCTGCTGCTCGCCGGCAACGTTGCTGCTGCTCCGCTGCCGTCTCGAGCAGCCCTGCCCCGACACCCGTCCGCGCGGCCCCTCTCCAGCGCCGCCTCTCCCTCCCGCTCGTCGTCCGGGTTGCCGCGCCGCCTCAAGCTACCTCGCGCCGCTCCTCCCGCACCAGCCCACGCCCCGCTGGCGGCCGGCGCCCGCGCGCCCTCTCCCTGGTGGCCTGGGCGGGCGCCCTAACAGGCGGCTCCCGTGCCCGGCAACCGCGTGGCCACACCCGCCCCACTAAGGCCTGGGCCACTGGCCAAGGGGCCCCACGCCCCTGTGTAAAAAAAAGTTAATTTAAAAATAAATAATTAAAAATATCAATTAATTAATTAATTAGCTTAATTAATTGTGTTTAATTAACCTAATCAATAAACTAATCTAATTAACCCTGTTTAGTTAGCCTTAGTCTATGACAGGTGGGTCCCGCTGGACCCACAGGCCAGGTTTGACTCTGGTCAGCTGGGTTTGACCTGCTGACGTCATGGTGATGTCATGCTGACATCACCTTTCACTGTTCTGGATAATGTTCAGTTTAAATAATTAAATAAATTTCAAAATGCCTAAAACTTTGATAATTCATAGAAATTTATCTGTAGCTCGGATGAAAACGTTTTCTACATGAAAGTTGCTCAGAATGACGAGACGAATCCGGATACGCGGCCCGTTCGTCCTCCACACATCCCTAGCATAGAGAACCTGCAGCTTTCCCCCTCCGTTTCAACTATCCGAAAAATGCAAACATCGGGAAACTTTCCCGGATGTTTCCCCCCTTCCACGGTACTGCGTAGCACCGTGTTAGAACACGTCTAGCTCTGCCTGTTGTCCTGTTATGCACTTTCTTGCTATGTATTTACTATTTCTTCCCCCTCTTCTCTCCGATAGACCCCGAGACTGCCGCTGATACCACTGTGATCGACTACGTCGATGACGACCCCTTCTTCTTGTCTGAGCAACCAGGCAAGCCCCCCTTTTGGTCATCCCGATATCGCCCATTCCTTTCTCTCATGCTTGCATTAGATTTTGCTACTGTTATTGTTTGCTCCTATTCTGATGCATAGCTTGCTTTTGTATCTGCTATTGTACCTTATCTGCCTATCCTAAACTGCTTAGTATAGGTTGGTTAGTGATCCATCAGTGACCCCCACCTTGTCCTTGTTTCCCCCGCTTCATCATTGAAGACCTGATCAACGGGATCGAAGACCAGGCCCCAACGCCGCACATCACTTTCCCCTTTTGTTGCTCGACTCTGCAGAGTTACCATCGAGTGCCGAGGGTGGAACCTATGCATCACTCCTGATGAGATCTCTGTAGTGTAGCTATTCGGCCATGGTCATCGAGGGTGATTTCCTCCTTAACCACTTCCGATACGGCTCTGTCGCGCAACCCCTCAAGTGTGAACTTCGAGGGTGGTTCCTCTTACGTTCACCTTGATGATTACATCGAGTGGAATCCCTCAAGGGTGATTCCTTAGGTTTTCCCCTTGGTGTTAGACACACAGTTACTATGACTTTGCACTGGACCCTGTTACTAAAGACGGGTTGGCCCTGAGGGGTACCCGCGCGAGCTTAATTGCGAGTGATGTGGAGTCGGGCGGACCTGGAAGGTGCCCGCGAGATAATTACGAGGCGTGGCCGGGCATTCCTAGCCCTTGCCGCAAGTCCTCAAGACGAGGCAACGGGGTCACATCTTTCATGAGTCTCTACTTGTTACCGCGCGTTCCCAATCCCCTACAGTTTGGATATTTGATCCAAGGGGCCTCTGGCCTGATAGCACTAACCATCACGTGGGCATAGTATGGGCGTTCTGCGTCGTATACATCAGCCGAAGCTTAATAGGCGTCAGCGACTGAGCGGCGCGCGCCGGGTTGGACTGGTAAGCTCCTTCCTTTTTAAGGAGGTAGCTAGGTCTGCTCACCGGCCGCGTTCGCAACGTGCAGGAGTTCCCGGGGAGATGGCCCATGACCCCTGGGGGCATAGGTTTAGTCCGGCGTGCTGGCCTCTCTGTTAAGCCTAGGTCGGGTTGCAGCGTATTGTTTGGCCGAGGCCGGGCATGACCCAGGAAAGTGTGTCCGGCCGGAGTTAATCGAGCGTGGTGGGTAAGTTGGTGCACCCCTACAGGGAAGAAAACATCTATCGATAGCCTGTCCTACGGTAACGGATACTTGGAGTTGTATCCCGATCGATACAACTAGAATTGGATACTTGTGATGAGAACTGGATGGTGATGAGAATTGCATTGTGATGATAACTGGATAGTATGGCTCTGGGATTGCTTTCTCGCAGGGAGTCAAGAAAGGATCTCTGGCCGAGGTTGATAACATTACTACTACTTTACTTTATGCTACTCTACTCCCTCCTGTTGCTGCAAGATGGTGGTTTCCAGAAGATACTAGTCTTCGATAGGACTAGGCCTTCTCTCTATTCTGGCATTTCTGCAGCCCAGTCCACATATACAGCCTTCCCTTTGATAATGTTGCATATGTAGTGTAGATCCTTGCTTGCGAGTACTTTGGATGAGTACTCACGGTTGCTTTGCTTCCCCCTTTCCCCTTTTCTTCTTTCCCGTTGATGCAACCAGATGTCAGAGCCCAGGAGTCAGATGCCACCGTTGATGCCTACTACGATGTGGAGACCGTCGATGACCAGGAGTAGTTAGGAGGCTCCCAGGCAGGAGGCCTTGCCTTTTTGATCGTAGATGCCCTTGTGCTAGTCTTCTTAAGGGAAACTTGTCTAACTTATGTCTGTACTCAGATATTGTTGCTTCCGCTGACTCTTGTGTTTTCGAGCTTATGTATTCGAGCCCTCGAGGCCCCTGGCTTGTAATATAAAGCTTATATTATTTTAATTTGTGTCTAGAGTTGTGTTGTGATATCTTCCAGTGAGTCCTTGATCTTGATCGTACACATTTGCATGTATGATTAGTGTACGATTGAATCGAGGGTGTCACAAGTTGGTATCAGAGCCGACTGCCTATAGGTACCCCCCTTTCCAACTCCTTGGCCGAAGTTGAGTCTAGAAACCGGAAACCGTTTTACTAACTTGGCTGTGTGGCTTACGGGCCCACGTTGCCAATTGGGTGGTACTAGGATATTTTATTCCTCGACTATACTCTGGGACTCTGATCTCTCTCCTATTCGGGTTAAAATGGATTTACTAACGCCGACACTTAGGTTCTCGGACCCATTTCCTCCCGGAGAGCCCCGACATTACCGATGACCGCTTACTGCACCAGAAGATTCTGTAGTTACTCTCCGATATTTTTCCGAGACCCTTGTGACCTCCGCCTTTGCAATTCCCTACCACCATTATATTCTTATGGATAATGACTTACGCGTGTTGTTCATACAATCATTCCCAGTTGCTCTTGATGATTACAAGTTACCCCAATACTATTCGTTGTTCCGAGAATCCTTGTGCTTCTGCTATGCAGCTTCTTTCGCACTTCAAATAATTCCTCACACTTATCAGGGATTCATTCATCCCTAGTTGATCATGTGCTTCACAATATCATTCCTTTGTTAATCGATCTTCCGAAGTTTCTCTGCACCCCCTGTTGCTCTTGAAATTCATGCCTTCTTGCATTAGGATTAGTTCCATATGTCTAGCAATATTCTTTAAAATTCTTTGTGGTTGTCATTCTGTTCCTATGGATTCAACGTGTGAGCGAATACTCGCAATCATCAATTAATCCTTGGAAATTTTCTTTCCGGCTCCGACATCGCTCCGGTTATGAGCTGGTTCTTGCCCAATCAAGATTTGATCGGGTGCACCTCTAAGTCTATTCAACTTACTCATCTTTTGATCAAAGTCTCTGCTTCTGATCTTCTGATATGAAAATCGTAATTCCTTTGTATTCAAGCTTTGAAGTTATCCAGATATATCTATAATCCGATGCCTTGCATTCTTTCCTTCTTCTGATTGAGTACTGATACTCACATCAAATCCTTTGCGGACCACCTGATCTTTTGGTGGATTACTATCCGGCAACTCCTTCATATTTTAAATCATTGACGACTTTCCCATGATACAAAATGCCTCTGGCGAATTGTATCATCTACTCCGGTATCGCCAGCCCTTTGCTTTCGAGCGTGTACCCATCGCTCCTGTTATTGTGTTGTATAGCTTCGTAAAAATGTCCCAATGGGTTGAACCTATGCCTTCCATAATCCGTGTGAACCCCAGAGTTCTCATGAGTCTTACTCTTCTGGTTCTTCGCCAGATAAATCTTTTGCACTACAATTTCTTCGAAAACGAGGAGTGAATGAAAGGTTATGCATTGAAGAAGTGGGAGTCGACCTTGAACTTTGTGTTCATGCCCATGGACCTAATGTGGATCTTATCATGGAAGCTTCTTGTGATATAATAATCCCCTTATTATAAGTTCATATGGTATCTATGTTTGGTCCTTTGCAACCGTGGTTCTGACCATGATTGTTCCCCCTTTAATTCCATTTCTCGGAGAAGTTAAAGCACTTGCCTTCTGTAGATAATTGCATCTTCTCAATCTCTATTTTGATCTTCCACCGAGTATTACCCTCTGGTATCTCGAGAATAGCAAAAACCGTGTTGCTTCCTACGAGTCTTCATCTGGTATTGCTTCTCATCGATTTCAGATTTCCTCGGGTTCTGGGTTGTTTATCAATCAAGAACACCGATAAGTGAATTGATCCCGCACTCTGATTCAATAACTCTAAGTAAATTTCGTTGCTTACGAGTTTAATAATCCTTCAAGTCATTCCTAGACTGATCGAATATATCATTGTCGTGCTAATTTTAACTGTGCTACCTGGTCCTTATTCCCGGAGCACAACTTTTTGACGATGAGCGAAGCTTACGTCGATCTTCCTCATATTATCATTCCACCTTGAACAACAAGCTTTAATCCGAGCTTATGTCGTACCCGTGGTTCCAATAGCCTTCGCTTCATCATTCCTTTTACTTGATGTTGTTACTGCTCAATGGCATCTTCATAGAGCCTCTCGACAAAATTTGTCGTGATCACCATCAATATACTGCCTTGTTCTAAGGTATCAATCGGATTCTTGAGGAGAAATACCATCCTTGCTCGTCGATGATTCATGTTGTCATCGACACCATCCTTGACTTCCTGCCAATATAGACTTGGTCATGCTTTGGTTATATCTTACATTCCTTGACATTCTTGGAATTGTTCCTTTGTACTTCTTGTGACCTTCAGATTCAATCTTGCTTGAAACATCGTGTTTATGTTACCTCGAAGCATGACTGTGGTACGCCGAAGAACAACAAGAACATTGAAAGTGCATTGCGAAATGTTTCTTGCTCTATTATCCAAACACCGTTGTATGGACACATCATGAATTCCCTTGCCCCTTTATCCAAATGGTGATGTACTTGTTGTTCTGACATGTATATCATGCTCTACTGTTCCTTGGGAAAGGTTACACTCCTAAATCTTGTGTTTAGACACATTTTCCTTTTCATTGTTTTGTTAACCTTTCTTGTGGTCTATATGATCTAAGCAATAATAGTTCCCAGCTTATGAAAACACCTCGGTGTACAATTTGTCAGTAAGACCTTGTTATTATTGCTGTTGACATTCCGGTAACCACCGATGGGCGAGAACTTTGCCTATTGGTCCGCCTCATTCAACGAGCAGGAAAATAGTTCTCTTCGTCCCCCGCCCTTCGTACCAACGTTGTTGGCAACATAACTGACAGTCTATCATCTGACATGCCATGCTATCGGCCCCCTTTCTACTTTTAACCCACATAGTGGGCCCATAACCCACAATTCCACAGGATCGAAACCTGACTCTGGTACATCCCTGCTTTCTGAAGTTGTCCCTCACGCTTGGCTTCGTATGTAAATCACGAGCCACCTTTCGAGAGACGATATATTTTGGTATCAGAAGCAATACTTATTCCCATAGCTCCGAACCTCTTCCACCCTCTGTTTCAGGCAACGAATGATTGCCTACCCGGTTGGAGCTTCTTATTGCTACTCCTAACCTTACTCTCGATGTCCTTCTGGAGTTTCTACTCGAGAGGTTCCTCTATGACACGTTCACTGAGATAGCCCCCAGGTACCTATCTTATGTTGAGCTTCGTCCTTCATGAGTCTTTCCCCTTACTCCACCCCTTAAATCTCGGGACGAGATTTTTTTGTAGTGGAGGAGATTTGTAACACCCCGAGAATCATGCTACAGTAATCTCCCCCTAATGGCGGCCATGTCATCAGGGTTACTATGCAGCTTGCCACTTGTCCGAGAAATCAAAGCCTTTTTCCTTTTTAAAATAAGTCGGATAAATTATTTTCTTGAGCAGTAAAACTAAAATGTTCACCTTATCCTATAAATTTCCCTGATCACTGTCATGTTGAAGCCAACCTCTTCAGAATGCCCATGGGAATTAATTCAGTGCTCCAGCAACATTTAAATTGACCTTTTCAATTTCTAAAAATGCTTGAACAATTCCACTGGCCCTGAAACATTTTAGGCAACACCACAACCTTGTGCCTGAATTATTTGCTAAGTTTCACTTTCAACAAAAAAATCATTTGATGCCTTGTTTTCATCCAAAACAGTAGCTATCTTTTTTAATAGAAATAAAAGAAAAGGAAAAAGGGCAAAAGAAATTAAAAGGGGAGACCCCGGCCTAGCTGGGCCTCAAGCCAGCCAATCGGCCCACCCCGCACTTCCCGTGGCCTATATGGCCCTTTCCCTCGAAACCCTAAACCGCTACCCACCACTCCCCACGCACTCCCCCCACTCCCCCGATCCCCTTCTGGATCGGGGCAATGACCCCGACAGCGACCCCGACCACCGTCGCCCTAGCTGCCTCAACATGCTGGACCCCGTCACCGGAACGCCGGCGTCCTCCTCAACCTCCTCCTCGCGGCCTCGTTCTCCTCCCGATTCCTGGATCTGGAAGGGGCCCCCGACGGCGCCACCCACCGCCCCGACGCTCTGTCGCCGTACCGCAACTCCGGCCCCTCCCCGAGCATGCTTTAGCACCTCTACATGGCCCTGTGAGCCCTCTTCCCCTTCCCCTCTCCTTCGTCGCCGATGCCACCCGATCCGTGCTCCCGTGTGTTCCCGCATCGTCCACGCCGTGCCACTCGCGCCCTGACGACCATGTCGCTCACCCGCAACCCACCCCGTCATTGCTCCGCGTGGCCTCGCACGCCGCTCGCCGCACAGGCCACAACCGCCCGCGCGCAAGCGCTCTCGCGCGCCCCGTCCATGCCGCGGCCTCGCACCCTCGCTCCGCACGCGCCCCGGCCTACGCCCGGCGCCCGCGCGCAAGCGCTCTCGCGCGCCCCGTCCATGCCGCGGCCTCGCACCCTCGCTCCGCACGCGCCCCGGCCTACGCCCGGCGCCCGCACCTGCCTCCCGTGCGGCCTACCACCGCCGTTGTCCTGTTGATGCGCTGCTACTGCCGCACTGCTCTGCTGCTCGCCGGCAACGTTGCTGCTGCTCCGCTGCCGTCCCGAGCAGCCCTGCCCTGACACCCGTCCGCGCGGCCCCTCTCCAGCGCCGCCTCTCCCTCCCGCTCATCGTCCGGGTTGCCGCGCCGCCTCAAGCTACCTCGCGCCGCTCCTCCCGCACCAGCCCACGCCCCGCTGGCCGCCGGCGCCCCGACGCCCGCGCGCCCTCTCCCTGGTGGCCAGGGCGGGCGCCCTAACGGGCGGCTCCCGTGCCCGGCAACCGCATGGCCACACGCGCCCCACTAAGGCCTGGGCCACTGGCCAAGGGGCCCCACGCCCCTGTGTAAAAAAAGTTAATTTAAAAAATAAATAATTAAAAATATTAATTAATTAGATTAATTAATTGTGTTTAATTAACCTAATCAATTAACTAATCTAAGTAACCCTGTTTAGTTAGCCTTAGTCTATGACAGGTGGGTCCCGCTGGACCCACAGGCCAGGTTTGACTCTGGTCAGCTGGGTTTGACCTGCTGACGTCATGGTGATGTCATGCTGACATCACCTTTCACTGTTCTGGATAATGTTCAGTTTAAATAATTAAATAAATTTCAAAATGCCTAAAACTTTGATAATTCATAGAAATTTATCCGTAGCTCGGATGAAAAAAATTTCTACATGAAAGTTGCTCAGAACGACAAGACGAATCCGAATACGCGGCCCGTTCGTCCTCCGCACATCCCTAGCATATAGAACCTGCAGCTTTCCCCCTCCATTTCATTTGTCCGAAAAATGCAAACATCGGGAAAACTTTCCCGGATGTTTCCCCCTTCCACGGTACCGCGTAGCACCATGTTAGAACACGTCTAGCTCTGCCTGTTGTCCTGTTATGCAATTGCTTGCTATGTATTTATTGTTTCTTCCCCCTCTTCTCTCCGATAGACCCCGAGACTGCCGCTAATGCCACTGTGATCGACTACGTCGACGACGACCCCTTCTTCTTGTCTGAGCAACCAGGCAAGCCCCCCTTTTGATCATCCCGATATCGCCCATTCCTTTCTCTCATGCTTGCATTAGATTTTTCTACTGTTATTGTTTGCTCCTATTCTGATGCATAACCTACTTTTGTAACTGCTATTGTACCTTATCTGCCTATCCTAAACTGCTTAGTATAGGTTGGTTAGTGATCCATCAGTGACCCCCACCTTGTCCTTGTTGCCCCCGCTTCATCATCGAAGACCCGATCAACGGGATCGAAGACCAGGCCCCGATGCCGCACATCACTTTCCCCTTTTGTTGCTCGACTCTGCAGAGTTACCATCGAGTGCCGAGGGTGGAACCTATACATCACTCCTGATGAGATCTCTGTAGTGTAGCTATTCGGCCGTGGTCATCGAGGGTGATTTCCTCCTTAACCACTTCCGATACGGCTCTGTCGCGCAACCCCTCAAGTGTGAACTTCAAGGGTGGTTCCTCTTACGTTCAGCTTGATGATTACATCGAGTGGAATCCCTCAAGGGTGATTCCTCAGGTTTTCCCCTTGGTGTTAGACACACAGTTACTATGGTTACTATGACTTTGCACTGGACCCTGTTACTAAAGACGGGTTGGCCCTGAGGGGTACCCGCGCGAGCTTAATTGCGAGTGATGTGGAGTCGGGCGGACCTGGAAGGTGCCCGCGAGATAATTACGAGGCGTGGCCGGGCATTCCTAGCCCTTGCCGCAAGTCCTCGAGACGGGGCAACGGGGTCACATCTTTCGTGAGTCTCTGCTTGTTACCGCGCGTTCCTAATCCACTACGGTTTGGATATTTGATCCGAGGGGCCTCTGGCCTGATAGCACTAACCATCACGTGGGCATAGTATGGGCGTTCTGCATCGTATACATCAGCCGAAGCTTAATAGATGTCAGCGACTGAGAAGTGCGCGCCGGGTTGGACTGGTAAGCTCCTTCCTTTTTAAGGAGGTAGCAAGGTCTGCTCACCGGCCGCGTTCACAACGTGCAGGAGTTCCCGGGGGGATGGCCCATGACCCCTGGGGGCATAGGTTTAGTCCGGTGTGCTGGCCTCTCTGTTAAGCCTAGGTCGGGTTGCAGCGTATTGTTTGGCCGAGGCCGGGCATGACCCAGGAAAGTGTGTCCGGCCGGAGTTAATCGAGCGTGGTGGGTAAGTTGGTGCACCCCTGCAGGGAAGAAAACATCTATCGATAGCCTGTCCTACGGTAACAGACACTTGGAGTTGTATCCCGATCGATACAACTAGAACTGGATACTTGTGATGAGAACTGGATGGTGATGAGAATTGGATTGTGATGATAACTGGATAGTATGGCTCTAGGATTGCTTTCTCGCAGGGAGTCGAGAAAGGATCTCTGGCCGAGGTTGATAACATTACTACTACTTTACTTTATGCTACTCTACTCCCTCCTGTTGCTGCAAGATGGTGGTTTCCAGAAGATACTAGTCTTCGATAGGACTAGGCCTTCTCTCTATTCTGGCATTTCTGCAGCCCAGTCCACATATACAGCCTTCCCTTTGATAATGTTGCATATGTAGTGTAGATCCTTGCTTGTGAGTACTTTGGATGAGTACTCATGGTTGCATTGCTTCCCCTTTTCCCCCTTTTCTTCTTTCCCGTTGATGCAACCAGATGTCGGAGCCCAGCAGTCAGATGCCAGCGTCGATGCCTACTACTACGTGGAGACCGCCGATGACCAGGAGTAGTTAGGAGGCTCCCAGGCAGGAGGCCTTGCCTTTTTTTATCGTAAATGCCTTTGTGCTAGCCTTCTTAAGGCAAACTTGTCTAACTTATGTCTGTACTCAGATATTGTTGCTTCCGCTGACTCTTGTGTTTTCAAGCTTATGTATTCGAGCCCTCGAGGCCCCTTTCTTGTAATAAAGCTTATATTATTTTAATTTGTGTCTCGAGTTGTGTTGTGATATCTTCCCGTGAGTCCTTGATCTTGATCGTCACATTCAAAGGGAATCTCGCACCAGCCAGTGTTTCACATCCAGTATCTTTGGATAACGAAGAATGGCGGACCATTTCGTTGTATATCTTCAACAACCTGATAGAAGTGCGGCCGTACATCGAGTAAGTTCTCGATACATTGTTTCACAACTTCTATTTCCTTTGAACTGCTCTTATTCCTGGATATTTCATACAGTCGATACGTCGCCATATTCTCGTATGGAGCGGTGATCCAAAAGGATTCCAGTATGAGCTTCTCGCAAAGCAAGGAGGCGCCTATCCCGGTTTCATCTCTTGGTTCAAACAAACGGTAATTTCTATTAGACAATTTCATTTCAATCGCTAATTTGTGCGTAATGCAACAATCCTTTCATATTAAACTTGTAGGCTAATTCAGAGTCTATGGACGCCGAATTGAGACAAGCCGCTAATGGTTTTGACAATAAGGTCCGTTCATTTGACAAGTACGACATCAATGGGTATCGCTTTCTGTAGGATCGAAAGTATGTCTAGAAGGGGGGGGGTGATTAGACTACTTGACTAAATAAAAACTTAACCTTTTCCCAATTTTAGTTCTTGGCAGATTTTAACTATTTTAGGACAAGTCAAGCAATCATCACACAATTCAAGCAAGCATGCAAAGAGTATATTGGCAGCAGAAAGTAAAGCATGCAACTTGCAAGAATGTAAAGGGAAGGGTTTGGAGAATTCAAACGCAATTGGAGACACGGATGTTTTTCTGGTAGTTCGGATAGGTGGTGCTATCCTACATCCACGTTGATGGAGACTTCAACCCACGAAGGGTAACGGTTGCGTGAGTCCACGGAGGGCTCCACCCACGAAGGGTCCATGAAGAAGCAACCTTGTCTATCCCACCATGGCCATCGCCCACGAAGGACTTGCCTCACTAGCGGTAGATCTTCACGAAGTAGGCGATCTCCTTGCCCTTACAAACTCCTTGGTTCAACTCCACAATCTTGTCGGAGGCTCCCAAGTGACACCTAGCCAATCTAGGAGACACCACTCTCCAAGAAGTAACAAATGGTGTGTTGATGATGAACTCCTTGCTCTTGTGCTTCAAATGATAGTCTCCCCAACACTCAACTCTCTCTCACAGGATTTGGATTTGGTGGAAAGAAGATTTGAGTGGAAAGCAACTTGGGAAAGGCTAGAGATCAAGATTCATATGGTAGGAATGGAATATCTTGGTCTCAACACATGAGTAGGTGGTTCTCTCTCAGAACATATGAGTTGGAAGTGTAGATGTGTTCTGATGGCTCTCTCCACGAGTGAAGAGGATGTGGAGGGGTATTTATAGCCTCCACACAAAATCCAACCATTACACACAATTTACCAATATCGGTGGGACCGAATCAACAAACTCGGTCAGACCGAAATAGTAAACCTAGTGACCGTTAGAGATTTTCGCTGGGACTGACATGCAACTCGGTAGGACCGATTTTGTTAGGGTTAGGGCATAACGTAATCTCGGTGAGACCGATTACACAAACTCGGTGAGATCGATTTTGGTAATAAGCTAACCAGAGAGTTGGTCAGGCAAACTCAGTGGGACCGATTTGCTCTTTCGGTGAGACCGAAAAGTTACAAAAAGGAAATACTGAATTTACATTGCAATCTCGATGGGACCGATCCGCTCTTTCGGTGAGACCGAAAAGTTACGAAAGGGAAACAGAGAGTTTGCAATCCCATCTCGGTGAGACCGAGATCCCTATCGGTAGAACCGATTTGCTAGGGTTTGGCAATGGCTATGACATGTGAAACTCGGTGGCGCCGGGTTGAAAGAATCGGTAGGGCCGAGTTTGGCTTAGGGTTTAGGTCAAATGTGGATATGGGAAAGTAGCTGAGGATTTTGGAGCATATCATTAAGCACATGAAGCAAGAGGCTCATTAAGCAACACCTCATCCCTCCTTGATAGTATTGGCTTTTCCTAAAGACTCAATGTGATCTTGGATCACTAAAATATAAAATGAAGAGTCTTGAGCTTTTGAGCTTGAGCCAATCCTTTGTTCTTAGCATTTTGAGGGTTCCACTTTCACCATCCATGCCATGCCAATCATTGAGCTTTCCTGAAATAATCATCTTGGAATAGCATTAGCTCAATGAGCTATATGTTGTTATGAATTACCAAAACCACCTAGGGATAGTTGCACTTTCAATCTCCCCCTTTTTGGTAATTCATGACAACATATAGATCAAAGCTTCGACAAATGATAATAAGCATGAAATATATCGTCGCTTTGAGAAGTATGTGATAAGTAAGAGCTCCCCCTAAATTTGTGCATATTTAAGATTTGCTTTGGACTGCAAATGCACAAAGAGTTAGAGTCATGGGTTACTCTTCCATGTCACATACATCTTGGTGGAGCGCTTAAAATGATAAGAATGAAATACATGCACTCATCACCAAGAAAAGTGAATGGTCACATAAGATAGATAAGATAATAGCATTCACCAAACATCAAGTGTAGCTTATGATCAAACACATGATCATCAATGTCTCACAGATAACGGCATAGTATCTCAAGCACTCAAAAGCAAACAAAGTTCGAGAAACCACCAAATAAAGCAAGAGAGAAAAAACAGCACTCTCTCTCTCGAAGCCTATGATCTATACATTTTTCTCCCCCTTTGGCAACAAGTTACCAAAAAGTTCCTAGAAAATGCATAGTGCTAGATCGACTCTCAGGCTTGATTTTCTGGTGGTGGTGGAGTCCGAAGCACTCCAAGGACGAAGCCTTCTGTAGATGTGGTTGGAGTTGAGGCTGAAGTAGATGCTGGAGCTGGTGGACCTGAAGCTGTAGTTGGTGCAGAAGTGGTGGCTCTGGTGTCAGCAACTGGCACTGCATGTGATCTCTAAGCTCTTGGCACTCTGGCAAATGCATCAGTTGTAGTCTTGCCTCTCCTCTCCTGCATGTCATCCTGAAGTTGTTCCACTGCAGACTGAATCTCTGTTACTTTGACATCCAAGTCTTAGAACTTTTGTTCCATGATCCTCTCTAAGCTCTGCTGATTCTGAGTGAGGGTGGCCAGTCCTTGCTCAATCCTTAGTGTGGATGCAATCAAGTAACCAAGCTGCTCTTGTTTGGTTTTCAAGAAATACTCAGATGCCTCCTCTTGAGTTGGCATCTTGGCAGCTTTCTCCTTCCTTGCCTTCTCCTTCTTTGCTTGTGCTTGTGCAGATGATGGTTCATTCTCATTCATGACAACTTGATTGTCCTCAAAGTCTGGATGGATGGGCAGGTGTTCCTTGTCCAACAAGTATGTGCCTGTGCCCATCTTTGAGTTGATTAACTCCTGAATTTGTGGGGCATATCCACAGCTCCTCTTCTAATCAGCTGCTGTCCTCTTAATGGTCTCTACCATGAGGCTCATCACCTTGAATTTCTGAGGCACATCAAATACATGAAGAAAATTGATTGCATGGCCTCTGATCATCTTGTGATCACCTGACTTGGGCAATAGAGTGTGCCTAAGGATCCAGTTAATGGTTGGCAGCCCTGACAGAAGATAATGCACAGACCCAAACTTGAAAGTATCAAGTGCCTCGTTTGGAATTTCCTTGTACATGTTGGACATAGAGTTGTGGTCCATCTTCTTCTTGGCATAGATATCCAAGTCATCCTCATGCTCCTCTGGGGCATTGATGAGCTGTGCCCACTCAGCAACAGTAGATTGGTACCTCGTACCTTCAGACATCCATGTGATCTTTCCATCTGGGTAGAAATGTGCTATGGAGTAGAATTGCATAATGAGTTCCTCGTTCCACTTTGTGAGCTTCTGCCCAACAAAGTCTGCTACTCCACAAGCATTGAAGCTATCATACACTCCAGGATAGTGTTCTTCATTTTCCTTGATGTACTCCCAATTGACCCATCTCATGTCACAAACTATGGGCTTCTTGTCCAACAAAACTGTCTCATAGAAGTCCTGCTGTTCCTTAGTGTGGAACCTATAATCAAGAGCAGTTCTTCTCCTTGAAGCATACGGGTCTGCTTCTCTCCACTTCCTCAGCCCTGAGTCTCTTCTTAGCTTCATGTCCTCAGCCACAGGATGAGCATCATTGTGGTCTGGGATCTTGGGCTTGAGCTTTCTCAGAACATGCTCTTCATCATCTTCTTCAGCAGCTTCAGGCACTGGGGCCTTGTTCTTCTCAGTTGCAGGTATGCTCCTCGTATTTCTCTTTGGGGCAGACTTGGGCTTGGAGGCAGCTTTGGGTGCTTCTTTGGGCTTGGATGCAGCAGCCCCTGTCCTGATAGCATCACCCATAAGCTTAGGTGCCTTAGGTGCTGGTGCAGCAACCTCTTCTTCTTCCTCTTCTTCCATGATGGAAGCCTTTCCAAGCACTTTGGCTATGGTCTTCTTGACCCTTTCCTTCCTTTTCTTTCCTTCAGCAGCAACTGGCTCTATGGCTGCAGGCTTTTCAGGAATCTGAGTTGAAGCTCTAGCCTTTGGCATAGGCTGCCTACTTGCTGGCCTTTTGATTTTTAAGCCTGGCTTTGTGCCTTGAGCTGAGCCATATTCCTTCTTGAGCACAACTCTCTTTGATGTGGCTTCCTCTTCCTCTGCCACATAATCTTCATCCTCAGAATCTGAAGTTCTCTTCTTCCTCTGTCTAGTGGCAGCTTTTGGCAAATTTCTTGGGGTACTTCTGTTGCCATCATCTGAAGAGCTGGAGGGACTAGTGCCCTCACTCATGAGCACCTGCTCTTCTGATCTATTCTGGCTGTCACTCTGATCAGACATGTTGTAACTGCTGACTACTGACCCTGTGAAGAGTTTATAGATGAGGTAGAGTGGATGAGCATCACAAAATGCAGAGATTTTGCAAAAGAATGATTCAAAAACTTAGTTTTAGTTTCCCACTGAAATCATCTCGGATCTACCGATTTTTAAACTTGGTGATAACGAAGCAGTTTTGGAACCTAAACTAGTGAACTCGGTCAGACCAAGTCACAGTTCGGTGGCACCGAGACTGCTAGGGTTTCACAAAGTTCCAAAATCGGTCACATCGATTAGTAATTCTCGGTCAGACCGAGTTTCACTTGTGCAATGGCATAAGCCAAATCGGTGGGACCGAGTTTTTCAACTCGGTGGGTCCGAGATGGTTTCGGCGGAAACCTAACCCTAAAATTTTCGAATCAAAACTAATCTACGAACGAATTGACTGGATAGGAGTGTTTCAATCATGGCAAGAATCATTAAGAACACAATGTGCTAGAAATCGGACGGGGGCACTGTGATCGAGTCCATACCCTAGTTCGGCGGAGACTCGCTATGGCGGCAACGGCGGGGTTGAATTCCGTTGACGGCGATGGAGACCAGCGACTGGAGGCGGCTGGCGGCGAGGAGACGATCCGGAGACCACGTTGGCAGAGCGAGCTATCGCGCGGGCGAAGGGGTTCGAAGAAATTTCCAAATTTTTGCCCGTGACTATATATAGCCCGACCCTGTCGGTGTGACCGAGTGGAACAACTCGGTGGCACCGAGATGCAAAACTGTATATAGTTATTGCAACTCGGTGTGACCGAATGGTTCAAATCGGTTGCACCGAGATCGAAAATTCAGATCAACTTAATGATCTCGGTAGGACCTAAAGTAGGATATCGGTCAGACCGAGAATCACAAAGAGGTTTTGGAAGTTTAAGTCTATGACGAATTAGGGACTCCGAGTGCTCCTCAAATAGAGTGGTTCGAATCTGACTTGATCAAATTTTGTGATGTAGCATGAATAGAGTTTGTGACGAGAAAAGCATAGATAGCTAGAGGAGGTTATTAGGCATTCTTGTCCATCCACTTGGCAAAAGGAGATAAAACCAAACAATCAAAACAACAAGTGGATGTCCTCGAATGAGTAAAATATGCAACCAACATGCTCACACAATAAAATGGCAATTGAAATATGTGACAAAGCATGCACAACCAATTCTAGCATCTATCAAGCAATTTGCGATGACTAAGTCATCTATATATGAGTATATTGACTTAGGAGTCAAGTGAGAACACTTGATCATAGGTCATACTCATCGTTTAAGCTCAAGTGGGGTTACCACTTTTACATAAAGCATTGTTGTGTTCACATCTTTAGAGTTGCTTTAGCTCAAGTCTTAGAGTAAAGCTCCCCCTAGATGTGATATCCCCCCTAAGAGGGATGAACTAACCTTGGGTTTTGTCAATGATGACTTCATGTAGATGTTGAAGATGTGGATGCTCAATGTTGATGTAGATCACTTGGAGCTATCCATTTGAGTGAATTGCACTTTCAATACCTACATGGGTTAGTCCCACAAGGAACAAACAAGGATATCCATAGACATAGAGTGATGCACACACAAGATGATGTCCATGAAAACTTTTAGGTTACCTTGTCCCTTGTCTTACCAATAAGAGGGTTTGTGACTCCTTGAACTAGTGCAAGATGTGGAAGTTGATTGCACTTGTTCTTGCCAAAATGATAAGAGTGAAGTATGTTGGCGGAGTCACCCTCAAGAACTCTCTAGTTCTTCTTCTTTTGGATCCACACCATCTTGATGGGAATCCTTGGAGTTGTAGTCGTACTTGATGAAGTGGAACTTGAAGTGGTCTTGGGAATCCACTTGACTAAGGTCTTAGGAGCTTCTTCAAATGCATCAATTTCCTCTTGAAGCTTGTCCTTGCCTTTTTGCTTGTAGTCTTGTGGTGGAAGATCATCTTGAGCTTGTGTCCCCTTGAAGGAAGTATCATACTTCTCTTGTTGAGGAACAAACTTTGTCTTGGGGTATTGATCTTCTTCCCACTCAACTCCATTGGCATTGAACTTTCGTTCAAAACCAACACCTTGATTCTTCCGGTGCCTTCCTTGCTTGCGCACAATTTCCTCGAATTGCTTACTCCCGGCAAGGCTTTTGTACACTCCTTTCTCTATATTTCCCTTCAATAAGCTATTTTCTTGCTCAAGTGTAACTTGGCTAAGAGAATTATTAGTGGAATCAAGAGAACTACTAGAAGCAACAATATTGGATTTAGCATGATCATTGTTACTACTAGAGGAAGAATCTTTCTTGTTCTTGTTACTAGACTTGACTTGAGGCATGTAAGTGGATAAGAGTAAACGCTTGGCAATGTAAGAAGAACTTTTCTTGCGGAGATCATCATTGATTGCCTTTAAAAACTCATGCTCTTGCTCAAGATTGAGCTTTTCAAAGCGTAACTTCTCATGATCTCTTAAAAGTTCTCGATGATCTTCGAAGATAGTTTCATGAGCTAACTTAAGAGTGTTTAGTTCTTTAGTTAGAGCCTCAATCTTCTCCTTATCATTGTCATTCGTTTTATCTTGATTAGCATGATTAATTGACGTTTCATCATAGTATTCATCACTAGAGTTGTGAACAAGTAAATCATCATCACCTAACAAGTCATCTTCATCACTATTAAAATCAACATACTCGGGGTGTGTTACCTTAGGACCTTTGGCCATGAAGCATCTTCCAATTCCTTCATTTGGTGAGTCAAATATATCGTAGGAGTTGGTTGACACAAGTGCTAGACCGGCAACACCTTCATCTTGAGTATATTCGGAATCGGAGTGATAACTTCTCTCGGAGTGGTTGTCGGAGTCAGAGCCGGATACCCATTCACCAACATGAGCCTGATGTCTTCGTTTTGTGTAGCTCCTTGATGATTTTTCCTTCCTTTCCGAATCCTTGCTTCTCCGTGAGTATCTTCGTTCATAACGATCATCTCTACTCCTTCTCTCTCTTGGTGGTGATTCTTCTCTTTTGCTTCTTCTATTTGGAGAGTCTTCTCTTCTCTTGTAGGGAGCCGTACACTCATTGGAATAGTGTCCGGGTCTTCCACAATTGTAGCAATTTCGCTCTCGACTAGAAGATCTTTTGTCATTGTTGGACCTTGACTTGGAGCTTCTATCTTTGCTTCTACTCTTGTAGAACTTGTTGAAGTTCTTCACCATTAAGCTCAATTCTTCATTGAAGTTTTGTTTCTCACTTGATGATGTAGGGGCTTCACATGAGGCTTTGTAGGCACCACTTGATTTGTTGTGAAGTTCCTCTTTATCCTTAAGTGACATCTCATGAGCAACAATTCTTCCAATTACCTCCGTTGGCTTGAGATCTTTGTAATTGGGCATCATTTGGATCAATGTGCACATGGTATCATATTTTCCATCCAAGGCTCTTAGAATCTTCTTGATGATGAATCTATTGGTAATCTCTTCACTTCCTAAGCCGGCAATCTCATTTGTGATGAGAGCAAGCCTAGAGTACATTTCAGCTACACCTTCACCATCCTTCATTTTGAACTTGTCAAGTTGACTTTGAAGCACATCCAATTTGGATTCCTTGACGGAGTCGGTACCTTCGTGCATATCAATCAAAGTGTCCCAAATTTCCTTTGCATTCTCAAGACGGCTGATTTTGTTGAATTCTTCGGGGCACAATCCATTGAAGAGAATATCACAAGCTTGAGCATTGTATTGCAACATCTTCAACTCATCCGCGGTAGCTTCACGGTTTGGTTGTCTCCCATCAAAGAAGTCACCTTGCAAACCAACACACACAATAGCCCAAACGGCGGGGTCATGTCCAAGAATATGCATTTTCATTTTATGCTTCCAACTAGCAAAATTAGTACCATCAAAGTAAGGACCTCTACGGTGATAATTTCCCTCGCTAGACGCCATAATCTCCTAGGTTGTGAAACCAAGGCTATGACCACCAAAAGCTATCGAAATCAAAGCAAATGGAGACCAAAGCTTTGATACCACTTGTAGGATCGAAAGTATGTCTAGAAGGGGGGGTGATTAGACTACTTGACCAAATAAAAACTTAACCTTTTCCCAATTTTAGTTCTTGGCAGATTTTAGCTATTTTAGGACAAGTCAAGCAATCATCACACAATTCAAGCAAGCATGCAAAGATTATATTGGCAGCGGAAAGTAAAGCATGCAACTTGCAAGAATGTAAAGGGAAGGGTTTGGAGAATTCAAACGCAATTGGAGACATGGATGTTTTTCCCGTGGTTCGGATAGGTGGTGCTATCCTACATCCACGTTGATGGAGACTTCAACCCACGAAGGGTAACGGTTGCGTGAGTCCACGGAGGGCTCCACCCACGAAGGGTCCACGAAGAAGCAACCTTGTCTATCCCACCATGGCCATCGCCCACGAAGGACTTGCCTCACTAGCGGTAGATCTTCACGAAGTAGGCGATCTCCTTGCCCTTACAAACTCCTTGGTTCAACTCCACAATCTTGTCGGAGGCTCCCAAGTGACACCTAGCCAATCTAGGAGACACCACTCTCCAAGAAGTAACAAATGGTGTGTTGATGATGAACTCCTTGCTCTTGTGCTTCAAATGATAGTCTCCCCAACACTCAACTCTCCCTCACAGGATTTGGATTTGGTGGAAAGAAGATTTGAGTGGAAAGCAACTTGGGGAAGGCTAGAGATCAAGATTCATATGGTAGGAATGGAATATCTTGGCCTCAACACATGAGTAGGTGGTTCTCTCTCAGAACATATGAGTTGGAAGTGTAGATCTGTTCTGATGGCTCTCTCTACGAGTGAAGAGGAGGTGGAGGGGTATATATAGCCTCCACACAAAATCCAACCGTTACACACAATTTACTAATCTCGGTGGGACCGAATCAACAAACTCGGTCGGACCGAAATAGTAAACCTAGTGACCGTTAGAGATTTTTGGTGGGACTGACATGCAACTCGGTAGGACCGATATGGTTAGGGTTAGGGCATAACGTAATATCGGTGAGACCGATTACACAAACTCGGTGAGACCGATTTTGGTAATAAGCTAACCAGAGAGTTGGTCAGGTAAACTCGGTGGGACCGATTCGCTCTTCTCGGTGAGACCGAAATGTTACGAAAAGGAAACAGTGAGTTTACATTGCAATCTCGGTGGGACCGATCCGCTCTTTCGGTGAGACCGAAAAGTTACGAAAGGGAAACAGAGAGTTTGCAATCCCATCTCGGTGAGACCGAGATCCCTATCGGTAGAACCGATTTGCTAGGGTTTGGCAATGGCTATGACAAGTGAAACTCGGTGGCGCCGGGTTGAAAGAATCGGTAGGGCCGAGTTTGGCTTAGGGTTTAGGTCAAATGTGGATATGGGAAAGTAGCTGAGGATTTTGGAGCATATCATTAAGCACATGAAGCAAGAGGCTCATTAAGCAACACCTCATCCCTCCTTGATAGTATTGGCTTTTCCTAAAGACTCAATGTGATCTTGGATCACTAAAATATAAAATGAAGAGTCTTGAGCTTTTGAGCTTGAGCCAATCCTTTGTCCTTAGCATTTTGAGGGTTCCACTTTCACCATCCATGCCATGCCAATCATTGAGCTTTCCTGAAATAATCATCTTGGAATAGCATTAGCTCAATGAGCTATATGTTGTTATGAATTACCAAAACCACCTAGGGATAGTTGCACTTTCACTTTCGTACCTATGGCAAAGAGCTATCTATGGCCGACCGAAAGTCCACAAATTGTTGTGTATCTGCTATCGGTGAAGGAGGTACCGGGTATTATGGGAGAGTTGAAGCAATTTATGAACTTCTATTCTATGGTGAAAACCCACCGAATGTCGTAGTCTTCAAATGTTATTGGTTTCAGCCGAAGGAGACTAGAAGGACTCATGAACATATAGGGCTAGTTGAAATCAACCAAAGCACCCATTTAGATGTTCCTTATGTCCATATTATGGCTCAACAGGCGACCCAAGTATTCTCTCTACCGTGGGCCTGCCAAACTAATCCAAATCTGAAAGGTTGGGATGTCGTTTATGAAGTGCCGCCACGTGCTAGACTTTCTCCCCCAAAGGAAGAGGACTATGAACCTCACATTAACCTAGACACATATGAAGGAAAATTCTTCCAAGAGACACGTCTTTCCAAAAAGCGTTTCAAGAACCGCTATACTTCACCCCAAAACATTGAAGTAGACAGCGACAGTGAATCCGACATCACCCCAGAGGAGGAACAAGAAGAGCCGAAACAAGAAGAGGTTACTGCTGCGGATGACCTGTCAATGCTTGACCGATTACGTCAAGGTGGCCTTGCACATGTTGATGCCACTGAACCCTATGAGCCCGTCATTGATTATAGTGATGATGATGATTATGCATTTATTGATGATACTGATCAAGATTATTAGTAGTGTCAGGTATTCAATTTTTTTATGTTGTACTTGATGATGATACACTTAAGTGATATACATATTATTATTCATGTCGGTATTTTTTTTATGTTGTACTAATTTTGTTTACTCTTTGTCATGGCAGGTGTTGAAAGATGGGGGGCGCTAGTTGGGAGCGCTCCGAGACCCTGGAGGAGCACATGTCTGGATGGGGTACCTGGCCGAATCAGCCTGAGGGGCCGAGTGGCCATGCTGATGATGGCGGGGAGCCGACTGAGGCCAAGGACAAACGAGCCCAAATGGAAGGTGTGCCACACCATCAAGGCAGCTCCAGCTTATATCAGTTCGAGCGGAACTGGGTATGTGGTTTGCTTCATGATTCATGCAATTCATTCATCATGCTAGCTTGAGCCCTTCAATTACTAATTTACTTTGTTTCTCTCTTTCAGGCATGCTACAATAAGACGGATAAGGTGCCAAAGGTGTACGACCTGTATGCCATGGCCCACACTGCCTCTTATAAGAAAGTCAAGGGGAAGGCGAGGAAAGGGGAGGACTTTAACCCGAGCCAGGGTCCCATTGATCCAGAGCAGGTGATGATATCTGGTGGCGGGAGGTCCCATGGCTCGATAGCCATTGGAGATGTGCAGTTTGTGTGCGAGAAGTCCGGCCAGATCGCTCCGCCGATGCCAGAGATTGCTCCTGGGACCGCTCCGCCTACACCTCCATGATCACGGTAAGTTTCTCTAGTGTTTTGCTTAACAAATGCATAAAGACCTAGACTTAGCTTTATTTCCTCCAATATGCTTACCATAATGACCTAGAGTTAGCTTATTTTCCTCCAAAATGACCTAATAAGCGTACTGACCTCCAAAACCACCATTTTACCTAAGTTAGCTTTAAAACGATCTGTACTTAGCTTACTTATGTCAAAAATTGCATAATCAGCTTAGTTAGCTCATAAACGATCCATTTTACCTAAGTTAGCTCTAAAATGACCCATTTTACCTTAGTTAGCATATAAATTATCCAGTTTATCCAAGTTAGCTCTAAAATGACCCAATTTACCTAGAGTAGCTCCTAAACGATCTATTTCACCTAAGTTAGCTAAAAACGATCCATTTCACCTAAATTATCTCTTAAATGATCCATTTCACCTAAGTTAGCTAAAAACGATCCATTTCACCTTAGTTAGCTCATAAACAACCCATTTCAACTAAGTTAGCTCATAAATGATCCATTTCACCCAAGTTAGTCATAAATGATCCATTTCACCTAAGTTAGCTCAAAAACAATCCATTTCACCTTAGTTAGCTCAAAAATGATGCCCTTCACCTTTTAGTTAGCTCATAAACGACCCATTTCAACTAAGTTAGCTCATAAATGATCCATTTCAACTAAGTTAGCTCATAAACGACCCATTTCAACTTAGTTAGCTCATATATGATCCATTTCACCTAAGTTAGCTCATAAATGACATATACTTCTTGTTCTAGTCTTCTTCTTGTTCTAGTCTTCTTCTTCTAGTCACCTATTTCTAACTTTCTTATTTGCCATTTTGCAGATTTCATTCACTTCATGGTAGCTAGCTTGCTATGATGGAGTCCTTGTTTTTTCTTTGATGAAACTTCCCATTGTATCTAGCTTGCTATGATGGAACTTGCTATCTTGATGAAACTTTGCATTGTAATATCTATATGGATGGAACAATGTGTATGGATGGAACTTGCTTATGTATGAATGGATGAAACTTATGTGCTGGATATGTGATATGATTGCTGTTAAATAGCCCTGTGAAATATATCTATATATGTCATATATATTTGCTATGAAAATTGTTGGATTAAAAAAACAGAAAAAGAGCCAATATGCAGGCTCTTTGCCGTCTGCCACCGACGACAAAGGGCTCTTTGCCATCAGCAGCGGACGGCAAAGAGGCCACATGGCAGGCAACTGTGCTTCCTGGGAGGCTGACCAATTTGGTCAGTTTTCCTACAGCGGCGGACGGCAAAGGCCTGCCGTGTAGTGACGTCCAGCTGACATCATTCGGTGGACGGCAAAGGCAGGTCAAATTTGCCGTCAGCAGCGGACGGCAAAGGCCTGCAGTTAACCACCTAACGGAGTAACAACGTGTTTATTGCCGTCTACTTTCTTTGTCGTCCCCTGCTGATGGCAAAGGACCCTTTGCCGTCAGCCGCCTGAAGCAGACGGCAAAGTACCTCTTTGTCGGACCTTACTTTGTCGTGGCCTTTTGCCATCCGCGGTAGACGGCAAAGACCTTTGCCGTCCGCCACTCATGCCTTTGCCGTCTGCCGTGGAAGATGGCAAAGTAGCTGATTCCTATAGTGTTACCATTAACATGAAAAGTGAGATTGCCTTTGTTGCAACCAATAACAGCCCCTGCAGTATTAAGAAAAGGTCTTCCAAGAATAATAGACATACTATCATCCTCGGGAATATCAAGAATAACAAAGTCCATTAAAATAGTAATGTTTGCAACCACAACAGGCACATCCTCACAAATACTAACAGGTATAGCAGTTGATTTATCAGCCATTTGCAAAGATATTTCAGTAGGTGTCCACTTATTCAAGTCAAGTCTACGATATAAAGATAGAGGCATAACACTAACACCGGCTCCAAGATCACATAAAGCAGTTTTAACATAATTTCTTTTAATGGAGCATGGTATAGTAGGTACTCCTGGATCTCCAAGTTTCTTTGGTATTCCACCCTTAAAAGTATAATTAGCAAGCATGGTGGAAATTTCAGCTTCCGATATCTTTCTTTTATTTGTAACAATATCTTTCATGTACTTAGCATAAGGATTCATTTTGAGCATATCAGTCAATCGCATACGCAAAAAGATAGGTCTAATTATTTCAGCAAAGCGCTCAAAATCCTCATCATCCCTTTTCTTGGATGGTTTGGGAGGAAAAGGCATGGGTTTCTGAACCCAGGGTTCTCTTTCTTTACCATGTTTCCTAGCAACAAAGTCTGTCTTATCATAACGTTGATTCTTTTATTGTGGGTTATCAAGATCAACAGCCGGTTCAATTTCTACATCATTATCATTACTAGGTTGAGCATCATCATTAACATTTTCACTAGGTCCATGTTCATTACTAGATTGTGTTTCATCATCAGACATAAAGATATCATTTGGATTATCAGGCGGTTCAACAATAGGTTCACTAGAAGTTTGCACAGTTCTATCATTTTTCTTTTTCTTCTTTTTAGAAGAACTAGGTGCATCAATATTATTTCTCTGAGAATCCTGCTCAATTCTCTTAGGGTGGCCTTCAGGATACAAAGGTTCCTGAGTCATTCTACCAGTTCTAGTAGCCACTCTAACAGCATAATCATTTTTCTTACTTTTCATTTCATGGAGCAATTATTTTTGGGCTTTAAGTACTTGTTCCATTTAAGTCGTAACCATAGAAGCATGTTTGCTAACAAGTTTAAGTTCACCTCTAATATTGGCCATATAATCACCCAAGTGTTTAATCATATAAGCATCTTGTTTTAATTGTCTACCAAAATAAGCATTGAAGTCTTCTTGCTTAAACATAAAATTATCAAACTCATCCAAGCACTGACTAGCAATTTTAGTAGGAGGGATTTCAGCTTTATCATATCTATAGAGAGGATTTACCTTTACTACTTGTGTCGGGTTCTCGGGATCAGAAGGTTCTTCAATAAATAAAGGATTAAGATCATATGTTTCTTCAACAGGCGGTAAATTAAGACCATGTATTTCTTCTATAGGAGGTAAATTCTTAACATCTTCAGCTTTAATACCTTTTTCTTTCATAGATTTCTTTGCCTCTTGCATATCTTCGGGACTGAGAAATAGAACACCTCTCTTCTTCGGAGTTGGTTTAGGAATAGGCTCATTAATTGGAGCAGGAGCTGGCTCAGGAGGTGCCCAATTATTTTCATTTGTCAACATATTATTCAATAAAATTTCAGCTTCATTCGGTGTTCTTTCCCTGAAAAGAGAACCAGCACAACTGTCTAGGTAACCTCTGGAAGCATCGGTTAGTCCATATAAAAGATATCAAGTATTTCATTTTTCTTAAGAGGATGATCAGGCAAAGCATTAAGTAACTTGAGAAGCCTCCCCCAAGCTTGTGGGAGACTCTCTTCTTTAATTTGCACAAAGTTGTATATTTCCTTTAAAGCAGCTTGTTTCTTATGAGCAGGGAAATATTTAGCAGAGAAGTAATAAATCATATCCCGGGGACTATGCACACAACCAGGATCAAGAGAATTAAACCATATCTTAGCATCACCCTTTAATGAGAACGGAAATATTTTAAGGATATAAAAGTAACGAGATCTCACATCATTAGTGAACAGGGTGGCTATATCATTCAATTTAGTAAGATGTGCCACAACAGTTTCAGATTCATAACCATGGAAAGGATCAGATTCAACCAAAGTAATTATATCAGGATCAACAGAGAATTCATAATCCTTGTCGAGAACACAAATAGGTGAAGTAGCAAAAGCAGGATCAGGCCTCATTTTATCTCTAAGTGATTCTTTGTTCCATTTAATTAATAACCTTTTAATTTCATGACGATCTCTGCAAGCTAAAATAGCGGCGGAAGATTCCATATCAAAAACATAACCCTTAGGAATAAGAGGCCTATCTTCATCATCACTTTCATCATTATAATCAGATTCAATAATTTCTTTCTCTCTAGCCCTAGCAATTTGTTCATCAAGAAATTCACTAAGGGGCACAATAGTATCAGGCATAGAAGTAGTTTCATCATAAGTATCATGCATAGCAGAAGTGGCATCATCAATAACATGCAACATATCAGAACGAATAGCAGAAGCAGGTTTAGGTGTCGCAAGTTTACTCATAACAGAAGGTGAATCAAGTGCAGAGCTAGATGGCAGTTCCTTACCTCCCCTCGTAGTTGAGGGATAAATTTTTGTTTTCTCGTCTTTCAAGTTCTTCATAGTGTCCAGCAGATATAAATCCCAAGTGACTCAAAGAATAGAGCTATGCTTCCCGGCAACGGCGCCAGAAAAAGGTCTTGATAACCCACAAGTATAGGGGATCGCAACAGTTCTCGAGGGTAGAGTATTCAACCCAAATTTATTGATTCGACACAAGGGGAGCCAAAGAATATTCTCAAGTATTAGCAGCTGAGTTGTAAATTCAACCACACCCGGAAATTTAGTATCTGCAGCAAAGCATTTAGTAGCAAAGTAATATGATAGTGGTGGTAACGGTAGCAAAAGAGAATGAAAGTAAAAGCAATGTTTTTGGTATTTTGTAGTGATTGTAACAGTAGCAACGGGAAAGTAAATAAACGTAAACCAGTATATGGAAAGCTCGTAGGCATCGGATCAGTGATGGATAATTATGCCGGATGTGGTTCATCATGTAAAAGTCATAACATAGGGTGACACAGAACTAGCTCCAATTCATCAGTGTAATGTAGGCATGTATACCGAATATAGTCATACGTGCTTATGGAAAAGAACTTGCATGACATCTTTTGTCCTACCCTCCCATGGCAGCGGGGTCCTAATGTAAACTAAGGGATATTAAGGCATCCTTTTAATAGAGAACCGGAACAAAGCATTAGCACATAGTGAATACATGAACTCCTCAAACTATGGTCATCACCGGGAGTGGTCCTGATTATTTTCACTTCGGGGTTGCCGGATCATAACACATAGTAGGTGACTATAGACTTGCAAGATAGGATCAAGAACTCACATATATTCATGAAAACATAATAGGTTCAGATCTGAAATCATGGCACTCAGGCCCTAGTGACAAGCATTAAGCATAGCAAAGTCATAGCAACATCAGTCTCAGAACATAGTGGATACTAGGGATCAAACCCTAACAAAACTAACTCGATTACATGATAAATCTCATCCAACCCATCACTGTCCAGCAAGCCTACGATGGAATTACTCACACACGGCGGTGAGCATCATGAAATTGGTGATGGAGGATGGTTGATGATGACGACAGCGACGAATCCCCCTCTCCAGAGCCCCGAATGGACTCCAGATCAGCCCTCCCGAGAGGTTTTAGGGCTTGGTGGCGGCTCCGTATCGTAAAACGCGATGATTTCTTCTCCTCTATTTTTTTCTCCCCGAAAGCAAATATATAGAGTTGGAGTTGGCGTCGGAAGGTCTCCAGGGGGCCCACGAGGTAGGGGGGCGCGCCCTAGGGGGGGTGCCCCCCACCCTCGTGGACAGGGTGTGGGCCCCCTGGTCTTCATCTTTGGCGAGGATTTTTTATTATTTATTGTAAGATATTCCGTGGAGTTTCAAGTCATTCCGAGAACTTTTGTTTTCTGCACATAAAACAACATCATGGCAATTCTGCTGAAAACATCGTCAGTCCGGGTTAGTTCCATTCAAATCATACAAGTTAGAGTCCAAAACAAGGGCAAAAGTGTTTGGAAAAGTAGATACGATGGAGACGTATCATAGGTTGCTAGTAGTGTTGATTATTCCTTGTAGTTGATGCTAGTTGGTTTATTTGGTGGAAGATCATATGTTCAGATCCTTTATGCATATTAATACCCCTCTGATTATGAACATGGATATTCTTTGTGAGTAGTTACGTTTGTTCCTGAGGACATGGGAGAAGTCTTGCTATTAGTAGTCATGTGAATTTGGTATTCGTTCGATATTTTGATGAGATGCATGTTGTCTAGCCTCTAGTGGTGTTATGTGAACGTCGACTACATAACACTTCACCATTATTTGGTCCTAGAGGAAGGCATTGGGAAGTAATAAGTAGATGATGGGTTGCTAGAGTGATAGAAGCTTAAACCCTAGTTTATGCGTTGCTTCGTAAGGGGTTGATTTGGATCCATATGTTTCATGCCATGGTTAGGTTTACCTTAATACTTTTGTTGTAGTTGCGGATGCTTGCAATAGAGGTTAATCATAAGTGGGATGCTTGTTCAAGTAAGAACAGCATCCAAGAACCGGTCCACCCACATATCAAATTATCAAAGTACCGAACGTGAATCATATGAACATGATGAAAACTAGCTTGATCATAATTCCCATGTGTCCTCGGGAGCGCTTTTCTCCATATAAGAGTTTGTCCAGGCTTGTCCTTTGCTACAAAAAGGATTGGGCCACCTTGCTGCACTTTATTTACTTTTGTTACTTGTTGCTCGTTACAAATTATCCTATCACAAAACTATCTGTTACCACTTATTTTAGTACTTGTAGAGAATACCTTGCTGAAAACCGCTTATCATTTCCTTCTGCTCCTCGTTGGGTTCGACACTCTTACTTATTGAAAGGACTACGATAGATCCCCTATACTTGTGGGTCATCAATGCGTTGGCGCGTTATTTTTAAATAAAGTTATATCGCTCAATGGGACATACACAGAATATAAAACCATTTTTATGGAGAAAAAGGTAGTCCGCTCCACTACATACAATCGAGCCTGCCTGCCTGGTTTGTCTCTCTTCAGAGTGTCTCACACAAGGCCGCGGTGGCCTCTCTCTCTCTCTCTCTCTCTCTCTCTCTCTCTCTCTCTCGCCGTTGGTCACTGATCCGGCTGCATCCCGTCCGCCAGCGGAAAGGGAGGACATGCATTGTTTCTCCGTTTGACGGTGCCGAGGCAGCATGTCCCGATCTGCCGCAGTATGGGCAGATTCCGCCCGCCGCCGCTCACCTAGTTACATCCCGATGACCTCCAGGTATCCCCTCCGGCCTTGCTCCACTGCCCGTCTTCCCACGTCGCTGCATGTGGATCTTCCATAGTTCTTTGCCCAAAACATAGCTCCTCCAGTGTATTTTCCATATTGCAATCTCGTCCTCACACTATTTTAGACAAACACAACCGTGCTGTTATCTTCCCTTAGGACAAGGAATATGCTTGTTTTTTGTCATTGCAAGTGTCATCAACTGTTATTGGCCTGTAATTGTTTTCTTTCTACCTCTTATTTGCAAACAGGGCTATCCATTTCACCTCGTTGCTATTGTGACCTTTTGGTGAACTGCACAAATCACTTTTTTCTTAAGAGTGTTTTGTGCAGTTCTGCCAAAATGTCACAACGGCAACGTCTCTACATTTCATTGCGACTGCACAAAGGGAGATTGGTTTTGCTCTATCCTCCTCATCCAACTCCGAGCCTAATCTTCTCCAACTAGTTAGTCTTAAGAGAGACTGCAAAGGTGACCGGCTTCTATTTGTGTGTTTATTGTTTCATCAGCAGTCCTCTATTATCATAATCACACTTAATATCTTTAGAACAAGGATGCTCAGCTCTATTTTAGTGTAACTGCACGAAATGATCGGAATGTTTCATGCTCCAGACAACTACTTTTTCCCAACATGCCTTGTTGATTTAGACAAAGCTGGGGGGATGTTGGTGCCAATGAAAGCATGGATCAATTTTAATTTAACACCTTCTCACAACTTTCTCTTCAGTTGTGATGTAAATATTAGCTCTGATTAGCAAGGAAGTTAGTTTTTTATTGTTTTCGAAAGAGCATCGATGGCAAGACACATGAAACAAAAGCTGAAAGCTCACACCATTGTAAAATTTCATGTCGCTGGAAAAATATTTGCATAGTACGTCAATTATGTAAACAAATGCTGGAAGCTTGATAGCATTGCCAGAAGCCTCTTTGGCATCCGGATCCATGTGCCGTGTACAAAATTATACTCCTTCATTCCTAAATATTTGTCTTTTTACAAATTTCAAATGGGCATATTTTAGAGTGTAGATTCACTCATTTTGCTTCGTACGTGTACTCCCTCTGTTCCTAAATATTTGTCTTTCTAGAGATTTCAATAAATGACTACATACGAAGCAAAATGAGTGAATCTACACTCTAAAATATGTCTATATACATCCGCATGTAGTAGTCCATTTGAATCTCTAAAAAGACAAATATTTGAGTAGTCACTCGTTGAAATCTCTAGAAAGACAAATACTCCGGAGTATATTTAAGAACCGAGGGGGTAGTGCACAGCCGCATGGGAGACTCAGACCGGTGGTTGTGCCACATTAATAGTGAGTAATGAGCAGTCAAATCATAAGCCCCACCTTTCCCACTGTAAGTTGCTCGGAAGAAGCAACCATCAATACGATCTTCTTTGAATCCGCTCATACTACTCCATCTGTCACTGTTTATAGAGAGCGCTTTAGAAAAAAGAAAATCTCGGGGACCATGGCGACTAGCGGTCAGCCTCAAAAATAGCATTGGTAGTTATAGCACGGCGTCTATTACTAGAAGAAATAATGCATACACAGATGCATGCAGTGCTTCCACCCCGGGTAGACACATGCATGCACTTACTCCACTCCGTAGTACTACATTGAGAGAAAATTGCGGTTACCACGCCCTAATTAATTGAGCATTAAACCAAACGCGTCTAAAGTCTCTCTGGTGGTGGAAATGCATTGATAGAAATGCGTCATAATGAAGTGCGCCCTGTACTACTAAACCTTGCACTTGACTCTTCGCCTCTTCGTGAAGTCGAACAAAGATGGTACTCCGCATGTTCGGTACTACAGTGTATGCCTCTGGCAATCTGACACCGAATGAACTGATGCATATCCACCGCCTGGGCGAGGGTACATTGCATTAGTCAAAAGGCGTAACCGAGCTTCACCTTGTCCTGCAAGCTTCTCCTCGTTCTGCGAGTTGACGGGACACACCACCAAGTAGTGCTAGTCCATACTCCCTCCTTTCCGGTTAATATGGCTTAATCTTTTTTGCGGGTAAATGAGAGAGCTTTATTCATATATAAGCATTCCTAGGACGATCAGCCAAGACACTGGTCACTAGGAAGCAAGGTACCCCGCAAAAAAAGAAGTAGGAAGCGAGGTGATTCATCAAGCCAGCTCTCAGCCACATTCAAGGTGCAGCAAGCACGGTTCGCACAAAGTTGTGCAGCATGGTTTGCTGACCTGTTTACATGCTGAATAACAAAAAAGCGGAAATATTACCGAGTGCTCCTATTTGTAACAGGATATGAGCCAGAATTAAAGCGAAAATTGTGGCGAGTGTTCCATGCAATCAACTTCCATTATCACATGCGGGAACCCTCGAAGAGAACCAAATGTGTTGAAGATTGCTTTATCACATTTTAAAAATATAATAAGAGTGCATACGCTCCTCCATCCGGTTCCTAGTACTAGTATAGTATACCTCTATAGACTATAGTAGTAGTACTAGTAAACTTTGCGCTTGGTTGTTCGCCTCTTCGGGAAGTGCAACAATAATAGTACTAGTATAGTGTATGCTTCTGGCAATCTGACACCGAATTAACTGTTGCACGTGCACCGCCTGAGCGAAGGATAGCTTGCATTAGTCAAAAGTTTCTCCTTGTCCTGTGAGCCACCGCGCGCAAGCTTCTCCCGTCCTGCAAGCTTCTCCTCGTTCGGCAAGTTGACGGGACACAACAAAGTAATGCTAGTCCATACTGCCTCCTCTCCGGTTAAAATGGCTTAATTTCAAACGAGATAAATACACTTTCTGTCACTATATATTTGTAAAAATACAGTCAGTGGACTTCATAATACGTTCATTGCGCTCAATATATACATTTTCCGGTGTTTAAATGGTCACTAGCTCACCCTGGCTGAGTATGTGTGTGCATGCATTAGGGCGTCGCGCGCGTTTTTGTGTCCATGTGTACGTGTGACTGTTGCATACACGTAGGGGGAGTACGTGTAGGGGCCACTAAAGGAGCAGTCAAATCACACAGTAAGTTAGTGGGAAGAAGCAACCATCATTTCACTCTTCAATGACATGTACGCAATATAAAATGGTTGATATGGAGAGAAAAAGAAAACCACTATATATACACTAGCAGGAGCCTAAGCTGCAAGCCTGCTTGCTTGGGTTGCTCTCTTCACAAGCATAGAACGACGGTGGCCACACCGCTGGTCACATATCCAGCCTGATCCCACAGTTGGGGGAAGGGAACAATGTTCTGCGTAGACGCGGTCAACATCGGCGAGGGAGAAAATCCACAGTCGGTACGTCCCAATCGGGGGTCACCGTGGTATGGGCCCGATGCCGCGTACCAACCGCCCTTCTAGCTACAGCCCGACGTCCCAGGTAGTCCATCTTCCTTTTGGAGCCGGCTTGCTCCACTGCCGCAGCTCCCCACGTAGCTCCATCTCCATGTCGATCTTTCTCTACTTCTACCGGCTTCTACTTGTGATGAGTTTATGTCTCATGAACTAGTGCCAATACTATTATTCTAATCACACTTCTTCAATATCTTTTCCATCAGGGATGCTCAGCTCGATTTTAGTGGAACTGCACAAAAGCATCGTATGATCCGAGGGTGCCAGCCGTCTTTCCTTCGACAGGTTCTACCTTGCCAGGAAATTAAATCATGTTTAGGGTTTAGGGTTTAAGTCGTAGTGACCCCATCAGTAGTTTTTCTTTTGTACACACTCTCACAACTTTTGTCTTTAGTTGTGAAGTAAATATTGGCTATGATTTGTGAATCATTGAGATGCATCAGCATGCGTGTTAGTTTTCCTTTGTATTTGATGGAATGTTGTAACGGGGCAACCTTGGAGTAGGAATGAAAATGGAGTTGAAAGTTTCCGTTTTTCCAGGAAAAATGGAAACGGAGAGAAACCAACGTTTCGTTTCGTTGGATCGCGCCATCGAGAAAAACGAATGTTTAAATCACGTCTGTCGCATTCGTATCTCACCCTCCTCCATGGTTCGACCCCACACGGTCACTTGACTTGCCACTCACCGCAAACCGAGTATACGATAACTTTCTCGTCTGCTTGTCGATGGATCGCGCCATGGAGTACTAGTACTACTGGAAGAGATTGACGAGTTGGGGAGGACAGCTAGCTGTAGCACGAACTCCCAAGAACTTTTTACATGCATGTTGTGGCCGGCTATTGCGACCTTTGAACGCGGAGCAGTCGCGTGCACCGGAAAGCGGCGCGGGCAACGCTCTCTCGGCCGGCGCGCCGCTTCAATGCCGGCGCCAGTGAGAGGTCGCGTCCGCTCTGGTCGGGCATGAATGCAGCGCTAACTGTTTCGGGCGGGAAGCACGCGCGGGTGATGAAGAGGGTTCGGGTTGGTCAGGAGCGGCCGTGGCAGCGGTCCGGACGCTCGCAAACAAGAGATGTTGTACATTAATATTGCCGCGTATATAATTAACAACGTAAATAATGTGCCAGCTGGACAAATATGATTGGAGATGGAGATGGAAATGGAATTTTATGTAAACACGGATATGCATGTCTATGTCAACGTGTGTGTGCGCGACGACTCTCACGACCTGGAAGCGTGGGCGTGTTTTTGATCGAGTTTTCTTTCTTGGTACGTTAAAAAATTGTCCGCCAGTTTTCGTTTCTTTTTCCGGGAACACGCGTATTATATTTAAAACCACTGCTATGGAGAGATTGTTTTACTCCATTATAGCCTCTTGTTTGATAGAGTTTCTCGCGTCTCGCTCTCTCACCCTCTCCATATCAAAACAAGATGACAGTGTCGACACTATATCTCTCCTCACCGGTGGTCACAGATCCGGCTGAATCCCATCCGCTGCGGGAGGTGAGGAGGTGCAGCGTTGACGTTGTTTCCGTCGGCGATGGAGGAAGCCGATGCGCACCATCCTCTCGGAGCCGGCGTTGGCGCGGACGAAGGTCCTCCGCGCCCTTGTTCGCTGCCGTCGTGTGGGCAGATCCCGCCCGCCCGCCTAAGCGACATCTCGCCCACCTGAGGTATAAGTTCTTTGTACTGGTCCAGCTCCCCAGGTCGCTGCATGCGGGTTTTCTTCTATGCGACTACTCCCTAGCTCCCCATGTATAGTAGCTATGGTTCGTCGGGTGGTCCAACATCACCTACTATTATAGAGAAAATGCCACTCGAAAAGTTGTCCAGATTTATGTCTCGGTGGAGGTATACATTTTGTTTCGACAAAAGTACATGGTGGTTGTGCGGTCATTGTCCATATGCTCCTATTGCGACTGCTAATCTAATACTATCACTGGTTAAATGAAGAAATGCTTTTTTTCTCGGGTATCCTGGTTTAGTTCCCATCAAGAAAATCATGATGCTTCTGTTTGTTGGTGTACTTTTCATAATTCTTATTGACAATTGAGATGTCGTTGTTAATCTTGCAAAACAAAGTAACAACACTATATCCCTTTTTTATATTTTTGGAAACAGCGATGCGTATCTCCATACCCGGGCATGTCTTCCTCAATTTTAGTGTAACTGCACAAAATTGGATGGCCATTGTTGTTCCGCCTCACTGTCCTCTGCCACGTGGTTCTTCCTTCCTCGAGCTTGACTACTGAGAAGAAACAGACCACGGTGAGGATTTGTCGAACTTCATAGGTGCCTCACCCAAACTTGATGCCAAATGGATGATGCATCACCACGATGACCTATCGATGCTCATGGTTGCGCCTCATGGTTGCGTCGGCTGGTGAAGCTGAACAATTTTCAATGAAAAACAAGTTGTCTTCCATCAGTGCTCTTTGCTTATTACCCACAAAGATGATATTCTTCATCAGTTCACCTTGGTTGCGTTGGAGACGCAGTCGTCTTTCACGTTGGTGCAATTTTATCACACAGTTGGCTATGAACCAAATGTTTCCTCGAACAAGGATCGACGTTGGTACTAAGAGCATAAGTTTTGTATTGATTTCTAAGCCTTCTCACAACTTTGTCTCTAGCTCCCCTGTAATTTTATTTGTCCAACTATTAACTTTGATTAAAAAATGGTGTGGACTAAAAACCCGGATGGACGTAGTAGCCCTCCATTTTTATTTACTCCGCATATTAGATTTGACTGAAATCAAACTTTGTAAAGTTTGACCAAGTTTAGGCCGAACAAACAAACCATAATTATTAGAGAGGGCAAACTGTACATACTCTCAAACCTTTCCGATAATTGAAATTAAAATTCTTTATTTGTACACACTCTCACACGTTTCCGATTATTAGGGAGGGTAGTGTACCGCACATGAAGGACAGGAAGTGCGACCAGGACGTGTGGAAGTACTCCCTTAGTTCCTAAACATTTGTCTTTCAAGTGGTTTGCAATGGACTACCACATACGGATGTATATAGACATTTTTCACAGTGTAGATTCACTCATTTTGCTCCGTATGTAGTCATTTTTTGAAATCTCTAGAAAGACAAATATTTAGGAACAGAGGGAGTAGTAGTTTTGTTCACTGGTACGTTAAATAAAGAGTTTCGTTTCGTACTTACACAATTTAAAACGATTGTTATGGAGAGAATAAGAAAACCACTCCACTATATATTAGTCGTATACACGAGTACTATATGGACGCAGCTTCATTGACTTTAGTGCACCTGCCTTTGGGTTTATGACAGGTGGGCCCAAAATGTGGCTGGCCCACATGTCATACAGCCAAAAGCAGGTGCAGTTAAGGCACTAGAGCTCAGTCCGTACTACAGTATATATATAAGCTGGAGCCTCAGCGCTTGTTCGCTAGGGTTTGCGCTCTCCACACTCTTGCCGCACTATATATACACACACACACTGGAGGCTCAGCGTTCCTTTGCTAGGGTTTGCTATATTCACTATCTCTCACCCTCTTCACCATATCTAAACAAGACTGCGTTGTGGCCTCTGTCTCTCTCACCCCCCCCTCACAGACAGCTGGTGAAGGAGGCATCCGGATCCCGTCGCACCGGGAAGGGGAGGAGGTGCAGCATTCACTCTATCGCCTTCGGAGAGGGAGGCAATCCACTGTCGGCTGCGCTTTTCTCTTTCACCGAGCGCCTGTGCGGGAGGGCCACCGACCCCTTCTTCCTTGCTGCCGTACGTAATGTGGGCAGATCCGACCTCCCGCCGCACGCCTTGCCACATCCCGACGACCCTAAGGTATAAGTTTCTTTGAAACCGTCATTGGTCTAGTTGCATGCTAATCTTTTTCGATTCTGTAGTCGAATCTAGGTCTTGGTTCAAAGAGGAAAGAAGGGTGCGGTGGGGTGGAGCATGAATCTAGGACGTGGTTCAATGAGGAAAGGAGGGAGGGAAAGTAGTATAGACTAGCTATCCAGCCGCTTTGTTGGTCGAAAAGGGAAAAAGGGGGTAACCCGGTACACACATCTGTAAGGAACCCAACTCTTTGTTGAAAAAGGAAAGAAACTGGGGGGTCGGGTAGTTTGTGCAGGACTAGATTTGCTGCCCCACATCGGAAAAAGTTTCAAAGAGAACAAATATGGGACCAACGCAGATATGCTGCTTGGCTACATACTCTGCATCACCCACTTATTCGTGTTGACGCACATGGTGCTGGCATGTCCCATGTCCCATCCACATGATCGTGCCGTGTGTTTTAAGATGTTGTGCTACTTGTATTGGTACTGTTTTAAATAAATGTTGAATTGAAGCTATTGTATTTTAAGCAATGCCACTCTCAGAATTAACTACTGAACTATTTTAAGTGAATTTCTCTGTTAATATGAATCAAGGCAACCGTTTTAGAAATGCTATTGTCCTATACTTTGTTTTCCATCAAGATAAGGTAGATGCTTCTTTTTGTGGCCGCATGTTTCATCCTCCTTTATTGGCAGTAATTGTTTCCTTTTTTTGCCTCTGTTAAATCAGGGATATCTATTCAACTTGTTGCTATAGCAAACTTAAATGTCTCACCGGCGACTTTACTTGATTTCAGAGTAACAACACAAAACGAGATTGGATTTCCTATTCGTGTTGGCAGATTTGTACGTGATCTTGTGTGCGTCATGATAGGTTGGTACTTTCCTTCATCCACATGATCGTGTAGTGTGTTTTGAAATGTTGTGCTACTTGTATTGCTACTATTTTAAATAAATGTTGAATTGAAGCTATTATATTGTTGTCTTTTCCCATTAAGTAGTGAACAAAAATGGGACCAACCCAGACATTATGCTTGTTGCTTTGTTACAACAAACTCTGCATCACCCCCTTTATAAGTAGATGGAAGCCCATGTTGTTGCTGCACCCACTCTCCCCTGGAACTGTTTATGCTTTTTGTTAATCTAATGCCGCTGGTAAAATTAAGCAATGCCACTCTCAGAATTAACTACTGAATCTTATTTCAAAATTGCAACACTTGTTAGGGATTGGCGGGATTACCATTTTTGTGGCCGCATGTTTCATCCTCCTTTATTGGCCAGTCATTGATTCCTTTTTTGCCTCTGTTAAAACAGGGATATCTATTCAACTTGTTGCTATTGTGACATTTTGCTTCGCTTAATTTTGGTGGAACTGCACAAAATGAGACCGGATTTCCATATATGTGTTGAGATCTCTTTTAGATCCACCCCAGGCATTCTTTCAAATCTTGGTCTTGAAAGGTCAGTACCTACTCTCCTCAGAATTAACTACTGAATCTTAGTTCAAAACTGCAACACTTGTTAGGGATCGGCGGGAGTACCATTTCTGTTTGGGATCGGCCGGAGTACATGTTTAAGAAATGTATTGTTCAGATAATATCTCTTTATTATATATCAGTTACAATGTTTTACAAATGGTACTATCCTGCTTTGTAGTTCTTTCTACATGTTTAACCAAGGTATTGTTAAGATAATGTCTCTGTTAAAATGAATCAGTCGCATTGTTTTAGGAATGATACTTTTCTGCTTTGTCGTTCTTTATACATGTTGAAACAGGGCATTGTTAAGATAATGTCTTAGTTAATATGAATGAATCACATTGATTGAGAATTGCTACTCTCCTGCTTTGTTTCCCATTAAGATAAGTGTAAGTGCATCTAGTGCAACCCCTAGTTGGTTTTGGAGTATTGACGACAAACCTGGTTGAGGGACTAATGTGTTTGTGAGAATTGCAGGATAACACAGGTAGTAGTCCCTCATTGATTTGGTTTACCTACCGGAGATGACCCCTAAAAATTTATGAAGACATTGAAGAAAATGGTGGTATGTGAAGATATTCACATTGAAGACTATGACATGAGTAGACATCGCGTGAAGACTATGGAGTGCGAAGACTTAGTTGTTTCGTTGTTTTGTTTTCTTCTTTGTTGAGTCATAGGAACCACCGTACTGTTAAGTGGGGTCCCAGTGAACAAAGTCAGAGTGACTAAAGTGATGCTCAACCAAATCCTATGTCTTTGAGCGAAAACAATGAGAGCAAATCTTATCCAGAGCTGGATGAGTCAGCTTTAGTTGTAGCCCAAGTCAAGCTGCCGCGTGTGTTTGAAATCTGACCGTTGGAACATGTGTCAGTTCCTTAGTGACCCAGGGTCATTTCAGACAAATCAGGTCGGGTTGCCTAGTGGCTATAAATAGCCCACCCCCTACACCATAAATTGGTAGCTGCTCAGAGTTAGTGCACGTCTTTTATCGTTTGAGAGCAACCCACCTCCGAAGCTTTTGAGAAAGAGAAATCCTTGCGAGGACAAAGCCCAAACACCCAGAGACAAAGAGTGTTAGGCATCACTGAAGTCTTTCTATCTGCGTGACCTGAAGACTTGTTACACTTGAGGATTGTGAATCCTCGAGCCGGTTAGGCATTGCGTTCTGAGCATCCAAGAGTCATTGTGGATCACCGGTGAACGAAGTCTGTGAAGGTTTGGAAGTCTACCTTGAAGACTTACCAGAGTGATTGGGCGAGGACTGGGTGTCCTTAGCTCAAGGGGAATAAGGTGAAGACATGGTCTTCTGAGTTAAATCTCAGCCTCCCTAACCCGACATACAGTTGTCACAGCAACTGGAACTGGTCCAAGAAATCTTTGTCCTCACCAAGCGACTGGTTCTATCCTCTCCCTCTCTTTACTTATAGTTTGTCTTCGTGAAGTCATTGTCTGTTTGCACGACATGTTTGACTTCACTATGTGACTACTATTATTGTTTGGCTTCATAATATCTTCCATCCTGATCTTTACTACCTAGCTGCTATTAGTCTTCGTGCTTTCACTTCATTGAATACTTGACTATGGCTTGCTTAGTGTAGTCTACCTCCCGCTGCACACCAATAGGTTCATTTCTATTGTTTGTCTTCGGAACTCTCATGTTTTGAAGACCTTCATAAAAATCGCCTATTCACCCCCCCTCTAGTCGATAACTAGCACTTTCAGTTGGTATCAGAGCGAGGTACTCCCTTGTTCTGTGTGATTCGGTTTAACCACCTGGAGTTTTAGCTATGTCGACTGCAGGGATAATAAAAGTCTCTGCTACTTGCCCCATCTTCGATGGAACTGAATATCCCTACTGGAAGAATAAGATGCGCAGGCATCTTGAAGCCATTGATGTCGACCTCTGGTATGTCGTCGAGAATGGTGTCCTCAAGACTGGTGAAGGTGTCACCCCTGCTGATGTCAAAAAGTTCATTCAACTGGATTCTACTGCCAAGAACATCATCTGTGGTCATCTGACCAAAGGACAGTATGGTCGTGTGAGTGTTATGGAAACGTCGAAGCTAGTCTGGGACTAGCTCTCCAAGGTCAACGAAGGCGTCTCAACCTAGAGAGATCAAAGGATCAATGTTCTTCGCAACCTCTTCAACCGCTTCAAGAGAAACGACAATGAGAATGTCCAGCTCACGTTTGATCGCCTCACTGACATCACAAATGAGCTTCGTGCTCTCGGCGCCACTGAGATCACTAAGCATGAAATCGTCAAGACACTGCTGAGATCACTTGACAGCTCGTTCGACACCCTTGCCCTGATGATACAAGAACGCCCGGACTTCAAGACACTCGATCCGTCTGACATAGTCGAGAGGCTCAACACACATGAGTTCCAGCTATCTGAGAAAAGAGATATCTATGGTCCCAACTATGGCCGAACTCGTGCTTTGAAGGCAAAAGATGTTTCCTCATCTGAAGAAGAATCCGACTGCAGTTCTGGTGATCCTGAAGACATTGGAAAGGAACTTGTTATGCTTTTGAAGAAGTTCCAGAAGTTCACTAAGAAGAAGGGCTTCAGAAAGTCTTCACGATCCAGCTCAAGAAATGATGAAGCTTCCACTCATGACTACAAGAAGAGAACATGTCACAAGTGCAAGAAACCTGGACACTACATCTCTGAGTGTCCACAGTGGGACAATGAGAACAAGAAGAAGAAAAAGAAGAAGAAGAAGAAGAGCAAGGAATATGATTCTAATGACAAGAAGAAGAAGAAATCCTCAAAGTCTTCTTCCAAGTCTTCATCTCATAAGAAGAGCTCATCTGGCAAGGCTCGTGCTTTTGTTGGCAAGGAGATGGATTCAGAGGAGGAGTCTGCTTCTGAGGAGGCAGATGTGGAGTCTGAGGAGGAGTCCGACCCTGGCGTTGCAAGTCTAGCTCTAGCTATAGCCTACGTTGCCAAGTCTATCTTCAACACTAAAGACAATGGCCCTGTCACCAACGCCGATGCTAATGACAAGGACGACTCTGCTCCCACCTACTGCTTCATGGCACGTCGTGCCAAGGTAAAATCACGCGATGCTTACTTTCAAACATCAAGTGAAGATGACTCTGATTGTGAATCCAAACCCATCTACAAAACACTTGCTAAAATTGCAAGTGAACAACGGAAAGCTATGGAACATACTCAAAAACTGTTAGACAGAAGCGATGACCTATTGGACGCGGAAATGGCCCATTCTCAGTCCTTAATTGAAGACATAAAAAATCTTCATGTTAAGTACCAGGAACTTCAAAGTCGTCATGAAACGCTCTCAACCACTCATGAAAAGCTTTCCTATGATTATCTTCAAAGGAAGCAAGAGCTCGAGAAATTGAGAATGGCTCATGAAGATCTTCAAAAAGAGAATGAGTCACTTCGCGCTCAACAGATCAGTCCCGCTCAGGAAGGATTTGAACCACCATGTCTAAAATGCCTTGAGCGTGATAACGCTACTTCTGTTGCTGAATGTTCTACTACTGCTACTGTTGCAATATCTTCAACTGTTGATGTGGTAACTAACCCCTCTGCTGAGGATACCACTACTATTGCTGATGAAAATGCTAGGTTGAAGACATTTCTTGAAACAGGAATGCACAAAAGTCTCAAAGGGCATCAGACACTATGCGATGTCCTCAAAAAGCAGATTCTGAACCGAAACCTGGGAAAGAGGGTGTTGGGTTCGAGAGGAAAATGAATGTTGATGGCTCCTACTGGAAGCATGAGCAGTACCCCAAAAGCACATGGGTTGCTTCAAAGGGACCTTCAGTGGATCCATCCACCTTCTCTGGCTTCACTTGTACTAACCCTATTATCATTGATGAATCCTTTGATGCAAACTATAAACTGTTTAAGAATCAGAATGGTGAAGTGTTTGCCAGGTATATTGGTACTAACTGCAGGAATGGGCCACCTATGAAGAAGATCTGGGTTCCCAAAAGTTGTCTTGAGAATCTTCCTGTGAATGTCATCATGACACCGCCTGGGAAGAAGACAAATCCCAGACCAAAGGCTTCATATGGTCCAAAGGCTTCATACAGACAGAGGACTCACCTGAGTCACCCTAACACCAATGTTTTGCAAGGAAATCATACTCAAACTTATGAATATGAGCGTGTTTCTCCAAACCACTATGTTCATAAAACTAAGAACTTTTCTTCTTATTCATATGAGTACTATTCACCTCCTGCAAGGCTATTTGATAGGGCTTCAAAGCCGAAGTTCTCAGATGCTGCACTTAGACTCATTGCTTCTAAGCCACCCCTGAAGATGTGGGTGGTTAAGAAGAATTAACTTTCTTTTGCAGGGAAAGGTCTCCAGCCGGAAATCAAAGGCGTCTGATGCTAATGCTAGGGACCTAAAACATCTTTTAGGGCGCAAGATCAAATGCCCAAATGGTCTTACTATGTATTTTGTTCATGAATCACTTGCCAATCATCCTATCAGTCCTAATCTTGATCTGAGCTTTGATAATCCTCTTGCCCGTCAAATGTTTATGCTTCACAATACTCTTGGTGAAGCCTATCCCCCTAAATGTACTGTAGGGTATGACACCTCATGCTTCAGAATGGATTATGGACAACGGATGCACTAATCATATGACTAGTGATCGAAGTCTTCTCATGGACTCAACCTTACGTCCATCTGACAAGAGTCACATCACATTTGCTGATACTGTTAAAAGCAAGGTATTGGGTCTAGGTAGAGTTGCAATCTCAAAGGATCAGCACATGGATAAAGTGATGCTTGTTGAATCCCTTGGTTTCAACTTAATGTCTGTCTCAATGCTTTGTGACTTGAACATGATTGTGATATTTGGAAAATATCGTTGCCTTGTACTAATGGAACCTGACAAGTCTCTAGTCTTTGAAGGGTATCGGAAAGATGATCTGTACATGGTAGATTTCTCAGCAGGACCACAGCTTGCCGTATGCCTTCTAGCAAAAGCTTCAGAGTACTGGCTCTGGCATCGAAGGCTAGGGCATGCTGGCATGAGGAACTTGCACACTCTCGCAAAGAAGAAGCATGTCATAGGCATCGAGGGCGTCAAGTTCAAGAAGGATCACTTGTGCGGTGCCTGCGAAGCTGGAAAGATGACAAGGGCCAAGCATCCCTCGAAGACAATCATGATGACATCTCAACCCTTCGAGCTGCTACACATGGACTTATTTGGCCCTACTCACTACTCTACTCTCACTACTACTGCTTGTCTCTATGGCTTCGTCATTGTTGATGATTATTCAAGATATACGTGGGTGCACATAATTCTCTACAAGACTGAAGTGCAGGATGTCTTCAGACGCTTCGCCAACTATGCCATGAACAACTATGGCGTCAAGATCAAGCACATCAGAAGTGACAACGGCACTGAGTTCAAGAACACCGGCCTCGACCTTTACTTGGATACATTGGGAATCACTCATGAGTTCTCCGCTCCATACACACCTCAGCAGAATGGCATCCTGGAGCGCAAGAACAGAACACTCGTTGAGATGGCTCGGACGATGCTCGATGAATACAAGACTCCGAGAAAGTTCTAGCCTGAAGCTATTGATACTGCATGCCATGTCATCAACCGTGTTTATCTTCACAAGCTTCTGAACAAAACATCCTATGAACTCCTCACTAGTAAGAAGCCAAATGTCAGTTACCTCAGAGTATTTGGTGCTAGGTGCTGGATCAAGGATCCACATCACACTTCAAAATTTGCACCGAAAGCACATGAAGGTTTTATGCTTGGTTACAGAAAGGATTCGCACTCCTACAGAGTCTTCAACCTCTTTCACTATAAAGTGGTTGAAACAGTGGATGTGCGGTTCAATGAGACTAACCTCTCGCAAAGAGAGCACCTGCCAAATGTGCTAGATGAAGTTCCACCTAGTGAATCCATCAAGCTCATGGGAACTGGAGAAATCATACCAAATGAAGCACAACCTGAAGAGGAACTTATCATTTCTGCACCCAATCAACCTGAAGACAGTGCTCAGCCCGAAGACAATCCTCCTAACGATGACAATGATCAGCAAGAGCAAAATCCTCGTCCGGTTCATCCTCGTGTTGCAAATGAAGTACAGATTGAGATGATAATTGATAGCATCAATGCGCCTGGTCCACTCACTCGTTCAAGAGCAACACAGCTAGAAAATTTCTGTGGGCACTTTGCATTTGTCTCAATATCTGAACCCAAGAAAGTTGCTGAAGCCTTCATGGAACCTGAATGGATTCAAGCTATGCAAGAAGAGCTTCAACAGTTCAAGCTGAACAATGTCTGGGAACTTGTCAAGCGTCCTGACCCCCGCAAGCACAAGATAATAGGCATAAAATGGATATATCGCAACAAGAAAGATGAGCATGGTCAAGTTGTCAGAAACAAGGCTCGTCTCGTTGCTCAAGGATACACTCAAGTTGAAGGGATTGACTTCGATGAATCATTTGCTCCTGTGGCTAGGCTTGAAGATATTCACATATTACTAGCCTATGCAAATCATCACAACATCCTGCTGTATCAAATGGATGTGAAGACATATGATGGTGAACTGTTTGTGTGCCAAATATATGTGGATGACATTATCTTCGGTTGCACCAACCAGAAATACAGTGATGAGTTTGGGCACATGATGCAAGAACAATATCAGATGTCCATGATGGGTGAGCTGAAGTTCTTCCTTGGTCTTCAAATTCGTCAGCAAAGCAATGGCATCTTCATATCTCAAGAGAAATATCTCAAACATTACCTGAACAAGTTTGGAATGCAAGACTGCAAAGGTTATGCGACGCCAATGCTAGCCAAGAGTCATCTGGGTCCTGACGCCAATGGTAAAGAGTTCTATCAAAAGGTATACCGCTCCATGATTGGTTCTTTACTTTATTTATGTGCATCTAGGCCAGATATCATGCTTAGTGTTTGCATGTGTGCTCGATTCCAAGAGGCACCAAAGGAATCTCAGCACTTAGCTGTGAAGCGAATTCTTCGATATTTGGCTTACACCCCAACATTAGGATTATGGTATCCAAAGGGCTCAAAGTTTGATCTAGTTGGATTCTCGGATGCTGATTATGCTGGTGACAAAGTGGATCGCAAGTCTACATCAGGCACGTGTCACTTTCTGGGACGATCACTTGTCTGTTGGTCTTCAAAGAAGCAGAACTGTGTATCACTCTCCACTGCTGAATCTGAATACATTGCTGCTGGATCTTGCTGCGCTCAGCTTCTATGGATGAAGCAAACACTCAAGGACTATGGCATCCATCTGAAACAAGTACCACTCTACTGCGACAACGAAAGCGCCATCAAGATTGCCAACAACCCTGTTCAGCACTCGAAGACAAAGCACATTGAAATTCGTCATCACTTTCTCAGAGATCATGTCATGAAGGAAGATATTGATATCATACATGTCAACACTGAAGAGCAATTGGCAGATATCTTCACAAAGCCCTAGGATGAGAAAAGGTTTTGCAAGTTGCGGTGTGAGCTAAATATCTTGGATTCCTCAAATGTCCTGTGATCAGGCACACATCCTAACACTTATGCATGTTGATGACTTAGATGTGCAACACACGAAGTAATGTATGTCTTCAATCAATGAAGACTTACACTATGAGTGTGAATACATTAATGCGGAATTTGACTTCGGAGTGCCACGATAATTGTGCCCAATGTCTGGGTCTAATACTTCCTATACGGTGGGTAACGCCACCACCAAAATCTTCTTTTTGAAGTGTTTTTCTCATGGCGTTACATTTGCTATGTCTTCGCATTTGGTTTGTCTTCAATGTCAACATGACTTCATGTTTATCTTCACAATGTTGATTTGGTCTTGTTCTGATATATACACATATTAGTGTTCTGTCCTCTACAGCATTCGCTTATAGCTATGTCTTCTTGTTTGAATCTTTTGAACTAAGTGAATGTGATCGTACCCTAACCTCTCTTTGCTTCCTATCTCAAACTCCATCTATCCAAATCATATGCATTCTGTTGAAACTGTCGAATGTCTTCTCTGCGTCCTTATCAGCAGAAGATACAGAGACAAACATTAAATCTGTTTTAAATGCTCAATTCTTATTGCCTGAAACCCGGAGAAGCCGAAACAACCACCCGACAGTCCAGGCGTGCGTGTGAACATGGAACAACTCCCAATGTGTTGCATGTTTGCCACATGTCCCTCAGATGTGAACCGCCAGGGGCACCTGCGTAATTGCGCTGGGCCGTCCCTTTCCCTATAAGTACACATCCAATCGCGGTCAAAATCTTTCTTCCACCTCTCCACCTCGACAAACCCTAGCGCCACCGCTAGCTCTCGACGACGCCAGCGATGAAGCGCTTAGCTGTCGCAACCTCTCCGATGCCATCTTCACGCTGGCCGCGGACATTGTCTTCTCCGCCGCCGCCGTAGGTGTCCTCCGTCACCAAGTTAGGGCACGGAAGATTGAACTGCTCGGCCTCATCCTCTAGTCCGTCTAGCAGTTCCTCGTGTGGTAAATTAAAACTATCTTTTTACCGTCTTTTTGATCCGATGGATTCATCCTTTCTACCAAAAGTGGTTTCTGCCTCCACAAATTTGGATCTATCCTGTTCTGCATCTCATATGATGCCAAGTATATTCACTTATGCTTCACACGTAGTTAGATTCCTCACTTGTACTAATTCTTGGATTTGTACAAATCTGGAACCAACTCTCAACATATAAGTGAATGTCTTCGCGCTATGAGGTCAATGTCTTCTAAACTGTTTTATCTTCAAAATCTTCTGATAATGCATATGACCTCTTCCCCTTCCCTCGCATCTCTAATGCTGTCACAGGTACATGTCCGTGGGAGAATCCCTTGGTTCTCATAGTATGCATTCATTTGCAGAATTCTTACAGCATCATATCAACTCTCCCGAAGCCAGTTCCTGTCTGACCAGCAGACGGAAGCCTTTGACAGTGTTGAATCCATTCATTCTGAACTTCATGGCAACAGATAAGTCAGCAAGGAAGGGAGGCAGACAGCGTCGTGGGGGAACATCAAGAGATTTGCCACCTGATCTCTATGAGCTATACAAGACAGATCCAGAGGAGGATTACAATCAGCGCAAAACACGAATCCAATGGATTCAAAGATATTGGGCAGAGCAATGGTTCAAATACAGGTTTGTGACCCAGGAGTATGCTGAGAAGAATGCCATCAAGAGTCCTTGGGGAGATATTCGATTTCGAAATCTTCAACCCAAGAACAGAGCTGAAGCCATTGCTCAGGGTTTCTATCCCTGTATGGTCCATGGACCACAGCCTGCTAATGCCGACCCATCATCATTGCTATGGTGTCGTGATGATAGTCTTTTCAAGCGCAATTTTTAGCATGCAAAGGCTTTGGCCAAAGAGAACAAGAAGAGTCTCGGATGCGATTTCAACCCAGGCCCTTCTGCTCTGCGGGCACATGGCACACGAGATGCCAATCCAAATGTCATCAGCCCCTTTGACAACTTTGATGGTCTCCTCTCCTACATCACTGCTCAGAGGGCCACGGTGGATCAGTTTGGAGATGAAGCTGATTCTGATGAAGCGCCTGCGCCACCGAAGCTTAACAAGATGAAGAAACCCAAGGTTTCAAAGCCCTCCTCTGCACCAAGAGCTTCGCGAGCGAAGCCTCTGGCCACTGCTCCTCCCGCACCTAGTGTGCATTCTGAAGATCTCTCTCGCATCTCCAAGACAGAGAAGAAGAAGAAGCCCATGCAAACTACTGGTCAAGCACTGACCCCAGCTGCCATTCTGAGGAATGAGAACGAATCCATTGATCTGTCCAGTGACGGCGATCTTGGTGATGATTCTCTTGAGCTGCTGATAAAGAGCAAGCAAGAGGCGGAAATCTTCAACGATCTTCCCCTTTTCGATGTGGACATCCTGAACAAGTTCATTGATGAATGGTTTGACACCCCAATCTCAGCTTTGATGATGTTCAACTCCCCGTTGGCCTTAGCATCTCCTTTCATGGAGCCATTGCTCCTGAGCTGGCTCTAGCTCAGAGAATTGTTGAGCTGAAGCACAAGATTGATTATGAAAAGGCTCAGTTCAAGAAGCATGTAGCCAAGCTCAGCGTGACAGACGTCCAAAACATCAAGACTATGATGCATGAGCTCAAGGAAGCGTTTCACAAGAAACGTGAAGAAGCCAAAGGTTCTCGAGAGAAAATGAAGCTTCTGGCTGCAAAGTGTGTTCAAGCTTACAATGAAGCTGAGAAGCGCAAGGCACTTGGGCGTCCTGGCATCGACCCCAAGATGGTTGCCAAGCAGAAGAAGCCTGCTGTGGACCAAGCTGATACATCCAGGTGGGAAGAACCTCGCATTTTCTTCCTCGCTAGTATGACAGGCGTGAAGCCTAAGGTCCCCACAGTGGCTTCAGAGCTTCAGAAAACAAGGGCAGCTGAAGCCAAAGCCAGAAAGCGCAAGACTAAGAACACCACTGACGATGCTCCACCCACCAAGAAGCGTAAAACCAAGAAGAAAGATCGGGCTGCTCCCACAAAGCCCCTTGTCGTCGAGCCAATTTCTGTTGCTCGTCCTGCGTCTGCACAACAAGAGCGTCGTATGATAGTTCATGAGCCTGCTTCCCCAGAGGCTCCTGAAGCTGAAGACATTCCAGCTGTCAGCCCCACCGCAGCTGAAGACATTGGTCATCAAGATAATGTTCAAGATGATGAAGTCCTTCCTCAGATCGAGCACAATGTGGTATCATTGCATGTTCTCACGCACAACGAACTCATCAGCATTGGTCGTCCATTGACGCCAATCGCTCAAGATGATTCATGGGCTGGTCACCCTCAAGACTCCCCCCGTCAAGAAGAAATACCGGCTACTCCCCCATCTAAAGTCACCACTCCAGTGCTTGAAGATGAAGACTTTGTGGTCCAGACAACTCCATCTCCACAAGCGTCGCCAGCATTCCGCAGGCTTCGTAAAGGACCAAGGCCACAAGTCAATCTGTCGAGTGTTCCAGAAGGAGAAGAGCACCAATCAGTATCTCGCCAAGTATTTCTTGAAGCCTCTCCAACTGCGAACATCCCCGAGTCTGAAGCCAAAGCGGCTGAAGATATTCCGGCTACATCAGCCGATGAATAAGAAGAGCCAAGATTGGAAGAAGAACGTGTTGCTACACCCCCGTCCAACCCTGAAGTTGTTCTCGAGGAGAACGTGTCCGACCCTCCAGCTACTCAAGTGGAGGTTAACAATATTGAGGCTGCCACAAATAACTCAACTGAAGCCAATAACGTTGTCATGGATAAAGCTACTGTGGCGCCTGAAGTTAATGTGGTGCCAGAAGTAGTTGCACCTGAAGCCAATGCTGCACCTGAAGCAAATCTGCAGCCTGACGTTAATGCCAATGCCACTGCTCCTGTACCGCCTCCTAGGCCACACACTATCGAGCAAGCATACAATTATGGTCAGCTGGTCACTGTCAGATGGCCCATTCTGGTTCCTCCACCTGCTGCTGGTCCGCAATTTGATTATCATGTCGAGCACAGGCCTCAGGTCCAGAAGCCTAAGCCAAGACCGCCTAGGTTTCCAGGTACTGCCACTTCACCAGGGTCCGTCAATGCAAATGGCTTCATTGCGCACAATACTTTCTTTGATAGTGCCAAGAACCCCTATTCCAAGCCAAGGATTTCATCAGATTGGTTCTGGAGCTATCAGCAGCGCAGTTATTATTCTTGTGTTCTTTATGACAATGGGCGCATCTTTCCACATATGTGTCTAGACTGTGAAGCCATTGCTAGATTGCCATGCCTTGAAGAAGCCCTTGACTGCTTCCGTGATGCTGGATTGCTGAACTTTGTGACTGATAAGGAGCATTGGAATGAAGAGCTTCTGCTACAATTTTATGCTACCCTCCACATTCGCGGCTACAACAGGGATCCGAAGACTTGGGTCCTGTTGACATGGTTTTTGACCAAAACAAAATAAAGTGCAAATACTGTACCAAAAGTTAGATAAATGCAAATGGCAAAAATCCATTTAATAATAAAAGGAAACAATTTAAAAATCATCGATGGTTCAAAGCAATGGCTGATGAAAATAATATTGCTGAATGTTGATATTACGGGCATCGAAAAGAGCCGGTAATTATAGAATGTGACGGAAAAAATAATAATAATCAAGTTGTTGTCCTAAGGAGATTATAGAGGACCAATAGCTTGCGCACGTGTACCGTCACCGGCAGTAGAATCCTAATGTCAACATAAAATCCCGGCATCTTAGACGGGCGCGGGTATCGGCAAAATATAACACGTATGAGCACGACCCTACCAAAATGTCATTGTGAATTAACTAAATTTATAGAAAATATAATCTAAAGCCAATAATAACATTGAGTCATTGGATAACACGTGCGTACGTAAATACACATATACACTGTACGTACGTGACATGGCCTATATACCCAGATACTAATGGATTTTCTCTTTTTCCTCCTGATCCATGCACATGCATGCATGTGTATTAGGCTCAATGGGCCCAAGCCCAACCATGCTATACGTATCAATTACGGGAGACCAAGTCTGCAGAGTGACTGACTAATGGGACTTTGTCAGTTAATTAGTGACTAAAAAAAGGGAAGAAGCAGCCCCACTCCCACGATCCATCAGCACGATCCCACGATCTGGAGCGTGGGTGCGCGTCTCTAGCTGCAGCACTGCACGCCTCCCTCCCTATAAATACCTGCTCATCCAGCGTACAGGGGGTTGGACTCAGTTTTTACTCTCGGCCCTGGGTGTGTTCCTCTCCTCTGCTAAAAATCACACACACATACAGTAGCACAGGAGGAGAGAAGGAGGCAGGCGTCCTGCGTGTAGGAGGTTTGAAAGGTGAGACTCATGGCTCTCTTCTAGCCCTTGGTTTGGCCATTATGGTACAGACCATGGAGCTTCCTTATTCCTCCTCTCCCAAAATTCTTGCCCTTAGTCTGGCCATTGCGGTACGGACTAAGGAGAGTGTTACATCCATCTCTAAACTTTTGCCTTCGGTTCGGACATCATGGCACAAATTAAGAAGCATGTTTCATCTCCCTAAATTTCTTGCCTTTGGTTCGTCCATTGCGGTACAAACCAAAGTGCATGTTTAATCCACATAAAAGTTTTGTCCTTGGTTCGGCCATCGCGGTACGAGCCAGGGAGCATGCATGTTCCTTCCGCATGTTGCATATGCTTCGTCCTAATGATCTCCTTCTTGATTCGGTCCCCTTAGCGATACAGGCCAGGACGATCGTCTCGTTTCTTGGTTTGGTCCCTATACGCGGATACGAATCAAGAGTGTCATAGGTCTGAGAACCTCATAAAACTTGCCTTAATTTGGTCATCATAAAAAAAGATGGATATGACTAAATTGGAATGAAATTACGAACGTGCTAAACTGAGCTCATAATAAATTCTTGTTTGGTCGCGCTACGGGCATTATGTGTCACGCTAGTTGCAATACAAACAAGAGCATAAAAATATATATTCCTTCACTAGGTTACGCTGCATGCGGGCATTATCATATTGCTACGCGGTGTTAGTAGTAATACAAGAAAGGCAAAACTTAATTTAAAATATGTTCATGCTGCACTCACCAAAACCAAAATCATGCAAGATGAATTATAAAACATGTTGCATCATAAAAAACCAATCTTACTTGGTTGCGCTACACGTGGGCATTATCATAATGCTACACGATGTTAGTAGTAATACAAGTAAGAGAAAATTAAACAAAGTATTCAGGCCACATATTTGGTCCAAATTCAAATGAAACATGTCATGAAATGCTCCACTGCTATAAGAGCCTAAACTATTAGCACCGTCAAAAATGGATATCAAAAACTCACTTCACTTGGGTTATGCTACACACTAGCGCCAATGAAATGACGCTATGTGGAGTTAGTGCTAATACCATGTAAAGTACAAACATAAACAAAATGATAGATGTCATATGTCTCATGCAACACCATAATTTTCCACAAACCTTTGCTTGGTTACGCTGCACGCGGGCACTATCTTAGTGCCACGCGGTGTTAGTAGTAATACAGGTAAAGCAGAACTTAAAAAAATAAGTTCACTCCACATCCAAATATGCATACAAAATTCATGTGAAATACATGATAAGGCATATTTCATGTAGCCCTCATAAGCTTTAAACAAATAAAAATATCATAAACAAACTCCATTCGGGTCATGCTATATGTGTGTGTCATATCATTGCACCGCGTGGTTAGTTTTGATACCGTGTGAAGATAAAGTCAACAAAATTTGGCACATATCATATGCACCATAAAAAGCATCAAAATTGTGTCAGAAAGCTTCAGTCCATTACGCTACACACGGGCACCATATCAGTGTCGCGCGGTGATAGTAGTAATGTGATGATGCAAAACTTATTAAAATTGGCATGTCACATATATCCATGCCACCAAAACCAAAGATGTCAGATAAAATTCCCAAAGAAAAATATATACATATCCTAGATGCTAAATGTAGGATAAAACTATGCCTAGCCAAAATCAACCTACATTCCGCATATAAATGAGGTTGAACACACACAAATTGTTGCATGCTAGGACAATATATTCCCAACATCACACATGAAATCATGGAGGAGTATTTGCATGAAACAAACTTCAAGCTCACCAAGAAGGAGTTCGTCGTCGACCGCGAGGAGGATTTCTCTTGTAGTATGTTGTAATAGGAATGTGATGCAATCCTATGTAATAGATATGTTGGAATTCTTAGTCAGGGGTTTTCTCTTCGGAGATGTAATTAACAGAATTTTTAAGTAAATGTGAGAGTTCTGAAAATAATGTACCTGCAATGTTTGACTCTATTTTTATTTTATGCATTTAAATTTCACTCTGTATCAATGACGTGGACGCGTGTTCTCACGCCCGCCATTTTCCCGTCATCAGATTCTGGCACGCCCGGTGGGACATATTTCTCCCCTCATCTTCGAATTCCAACATAGGATTGCAACATATGAATTTCTAAAGTTCATGAAATATATAAACATTGTGCACACTAAATATACTCAAAGAAAACTGATATAAAGTTTTCTTTATTCGAAGGTATGGAAAGTCAAGTACCGCAGTCGGTCCTGCTTCGCATTGGAGACATTTGGCTTGATGTGCCAGTTGGTCCATGTGCGGCTTCAACAAATCAGCATCTGGATAATATTACTGCATCACCGACTGAACATGACCAAGGATTGGAAGTCTTCTCTCCACTTAAGTTTGGGTGAAGTATGAGGGTAGACAAAGAAGGAAAAGGGAAGACAATGGACAAACTCCACTATGAGCAACCTATGAATGGGGGCAATACCATGATTATATTTCCCTCCTCATCGTTTCTTCATGGAAGGACGTCAAAGGTTCAGAATAAAGGTCAAGTTGATGCTTCAGAGCCTATTCTTCTGCTGGGCGATAAATCCATTGGAGAATGCTTTGAGACAGTTCTCAAGTTTCCCCTTGAATGCAAGAAAAGGCACCCCAATTCCCATGGCTATGAAACATGTCATGTGAACCCAACCTCAACATTGTCAAGTCCCTTGTCGTCATCAACACCCGTTGCATATGATTCCTCTCTGATTTTGTTGGAGTCGGTGTGCCATCAACCTCAGCAAAGAAATGTTCGGCATGTCAACCTTCACAATATTAAGGTCGGCAAAGTCCGTATCCAATTCCCCAAGAGTGTCGACAACAATCATCCAGACCGCCTTTTTCATATAAGCAAGGGTGGTATAAGAATTCATACTACGGTGACTAGAAACCCTTCAACAGTTGTTGCCTTCATCAGGTTCATCTGGAAAAAGTATCTTAATCATGCCAAGTGCCATGTTGTCGGCCTCGACTGTGAATACACTAGATATGTCCACAGCAAAGAGCGTAAGAAGCTTCCACTTGAGCAACAACTTGCTCTCTCTAATCAAGAGCCACAACGTGCTGCTATCTTGCGGCTTTGTGTGGGCAAGCATTGCCTAATTTACCAGCTATATCAGGCTCGTGCCAGGAGTTTTATCCCTCCACTTTTGCGCAACTTCCTTGACAATGACACAATCGAATTTGTGGGTGCCGCTATTGGCAATGACATAGAAAAACTCAAGTTCTATAACTTGGGTATCAGAAAACCTGTTGATGTTCAGGGTTTTGGTATCAAGGTTCCTAACCAAAAAGCAGGCAATTTGGCTTCACTAGTAGAAAAAGGGTCAAATGTGAAGCAAAATAGTGCCGGTTTGAATTTGAGCCGGCACTAATGTGCCGGTTCGTGGCGGCGATCAATAGTACCGGTTCGTGGCGAACCTTTAGTACCGGTTCATGCCACGAACCGGTACTAAAGAGGCTGTGTCAGCCTGCGGTCAGGCTATGGCCCCACCATCACCATTTAGTACCGGTTCGTACCACGAACCGGTAGTAAAGAGGTTGTGGCAGGCTGTTTTTAGTCCCACCTCGCTCCCCTAGCAAGATTTTTACCACCTTAAATATGTTACTTCTCAAACTATGACAAGCACTTGGTCTTCATTGAACTCTATGTGTAGAATTTGTGGCCGCAATATGAGTCTTCATCGGTTTATAAATCGTTGAGGACTCATATTGACAATTCAGATTGTACACACAAAGATCATTGATGATCAAAGTATTTTTGATGTATAAGATCATATTGACAATCCAGACTTTAAAGAAATATGAGATCATGATCTAAATGCTCTTATATTTTTTGCGTTCAGTATGCACCATTCAAAGCGACGCCATCAACTTTCAACCGTTTATGCCTTCATTTGCTATTTTTCATGCATTTAATGATTTGTTTTGAGAACTAAATGACCTGGAAATTGAAAAGCACTACAAATGAACTCTGAAAAAGTTGAAACTTGGCATGGTATCATCATTTCACCCACATATCATGTTCAAAAAAGTAGAGAGGGTTACGACAAAAACTAGATGCACTTCGTTTACAAACTAGACAATCTCTTTCGAAGTATTCGGATTTCTGACGAAATTAAACTCATCTGTTACAAAGGCATTTCATTTTTTTAAACTTATTACAACTCCAGACTTTTTGTGCATTCAGTATGCACCATTCAACTGCTAGGCGGGAGGAGCTCTTTAGTACCGGTTCCAACTGCTAGGCAGGAGGAGCTCTTTAATTAGTACCGGTTCGTGGTGAACCTTTAGCACTGGTTTGTGCCACGAACTGGTACTAATGAGGTTGTGTCAGGTAAGGCTGGGGCCCCACGAGCACCTTTAGTACCGGTTCATGGCATGAACCAGTACTACAGTTTCTTAGTAAGCTGTTTTTTAGTCCCACCTCGCGAAGAGAGAGGGACTAGGAGCGGTTTATAAGCCCTAAGTGCAGAGACGATGAAGAAGAGGCTCAATGCTCACGTTGCTTAGCTTCAAGCCTTGAGGAATATGGTAGACTGCACGGAGCTATGTGCAGTGCAGTTTACACTATTCCGAAAGGCTTGAAGCTAATTAACGAGCATTGCACCTCTTTCTTATTTTTAATAACTTATTACAACTCCGGACTTCTTCTGTTATGACAAAAACTAGTTGCACTTCGGCATTTCATTTTTTTAAACTTTGGTTATAACTCCAGACTTTGACCATCAAGTTTTAACCATCAACTTGGCATGGTATACAAAAATAAATGTATAGAAAAATATAAATAAAGCAGAAAAGAAAAAATAGCAGAAAAGAAAAAAACTATAGCAGAAAAGAAAAAAAACTATATAAAAAAACTGCTCAGAAATAAATAGAAGAAAATAAATATAGCAGAAAAGAAAAAAACTACTCAGAAATAAATAGAGGAAAAAATAAAGCAGAAAAGAAAAAAAAAATTAAATTTGCTATTTTTCATTCGTTTACAAAATGACCGTGAAATTGAAAATCACTACAAAATGAACTCTGAAAATGTTGAATTTTGGCAAACTAGATGAAAAACTACTCACAAATAAATAGAAGAAAATAAATATAACAGAAAAGAAAAAACTATACAAAAAACTACGCAGAAATAAATAGAAGAAAATAAAGCAGAAAAGAAAAAAACTATAAAAAAATTGGGGCGCTGTCCTGTGGGCCTGCTAGGCCACAGGCGTGCAATTACAGGCCCTAAAGGCCCAGCAGACTCACAGGGCAGCGCGCAGAAGTTAGGCCCACAAGCCTGCTATATACAGGAGTTCAAAGAGGCAGCCGCGGCTGGGTTTATAAACCAGTGTGGCTGCCCTTCGCCCGGCGAGGTGGGACTAAACATTCTGCACTGCGGGGTGGCAGCGCAAGGCCGTTAGTACCGGTTGGTGGCTCAAACCGGTACTAAAGACCACCCTTTAGTACCGGTTGGAGCCACCAACCGGTACTAAAGGCCTGCTCTTCCCGCCTCTTGGCCTGGCCAAAGTTGGCCTTTAATACCGGTTGGTGGCTCCAACCGGTACTAAAGGCCCATCCTATATATACAGCTCTTACGAAAATTTAAGTTACATCTCCCCACTTAGTCTCCAACCTCTCGCGAGACATCGCCGCGCGCCGCTCGATCCCGTCGTCGCCGCTCGTCGTCCGTCATCGTCGTCGCTGTCCCCGCGGCCGCCCGTCGTCGTCGTCTCGCGCCGCCGCCCCGAACGCCGCCGCCGTCCGTCGTCGTCGCCGCGGTCCCGTACGTCTCTCGGTCTCGCGTACCCACGCCGAACGCGCACCCGACCCGTACGTACGCCGCCGCCCCCGCTCGTACGTACGGGGCGGCGGCGTACGGGGCGGCACTACAGTGTATACACAGACACACACATACACAATACACACACATATACACACACACATACACACACACACATTTTTTTACTTATTTTCCGTTTTCTGTTTTTTAGAAAAGTTAATTAGATGAATATATATTTGAATTGGCTAGGTATTAATTAATGTTAGATAGTAATAAGTGTTTAATGTTTCACCTATATGAACATAGGAAATGTCATCTAACGACGAAAAAGATTTCATTATGTGCGAACACTGTGAAGACCAGCGCGGCCTGTGCGACAGAAATTTCCTTGTTGATGGTAGGCGCTTCAGCATCAAGCTGGATGAGACATTCGAAGTGGATACAGTAAGTCACAACGGCAATTATTATTTGAATGCAAAACCTATGCTTCATTTGGTTCAACTTATAATTTTAAAGCATGACTTATGCTTCATTTGCTTCAACTTATAATTTTAAATTTTGACTATTCTACTAGCGCATCCCCTGCCATGCAAGAATTTTTGTCTTGGATAAGATAGGTTTTAGTGCTATAGATGATATGGAGGTAAAGAGAGTTTACTTGAAGATCGAGCATGTGTATACTTTCAACGTCAAATTATATAATGAAGACACATACACCCATTTTGAATGCAAAACTTGGCAAGCACTATGCAAGGCTTATGCATTTGAGCCTGATATGGTTATCACCCTTGATATTCGTCCGGAAGATGATATTGAAGGTAATATAGACATCTGGGTCGATGTGCAAACGCCTCCAGTTCTACCATTATGTGAGTTTTTCTCAACCATGCATGCATATGTTTATGTCTTTGATACAGTTTATTCAAAAATAGTTGACAACTAATTTGTATTGTCAGCTTATTTCGGTTCAAGAAAACATGTCCGGCGCTTGGTAGACAGGACCTACTACTGCCCCGGGGCTCAACTAAACTGCGAGGAGATAAGTCATTATGTTTCATGGCTTGAGGATCTTCATACTGTCAAGACAAATTTTCTTCCTGAACTTAGAAATGTTAGTACTCAAAACGTGCGACCAATAGTGATCGTATTGAACTACGGTCACATCTATAATCGAAAGATGGTAAGATTTTTACTATTTGTCCTTAGTGCATCTTTTGCATACATTATTTTTGAAGCTAAACTTTCATTAATAAGTATATTAATTACTATACGATGTTCTTCAACAGGGACTCCCGATGACGGTTGTGCCTCAGTGGATCGAGACTAAAGGTCGCATATCAATGGTTAGCTTACGACCAAGGTATCCTACATTGCACATGAGTGCATTCAGGATTTCTGAAAGCGAAGAATGCTTAATAGTGAAAGATTGGAGCAAAATTGTTAACGATCGCAGAGAAGTACTAGGGGGCAGCAAGGAGAAGCGCAACCCAAGATTAGGAGACAGATTCATCTGCATGCTCCAGTATGATGAATCAGGAGAGCTATACATGTTCTATGCTATTCTACCTGAGAGGGAGCAGCAGGAGTGATTTAGCTAGTTCATGCTCTTAGTACTTGTCCTCTCTCATGTCCGTATTGTCCTGAACTTAATTAATCTCAAATAGTGATTTGCTTGTGAACGTTTATAATATCATGACCATGTTGAACTCGATGATTTTTAGCTAGCTAGTATATATATATACTGTAGTTGGTGATGATATGATGCAAGAGTTTATTTATTTATTAATATGTGATGATGATGATGATGATGAGTTATTAATATTATATATATCATTTATGAAAGAAACCGCAAATTAGTTTGAACTGGATGGATCCTAGCTAAGTGATCTAGTATATATATGCCATATCCATATCCATATCAAGTTAACAACTCATTATAACGTAAAACAATCCTAAATTAATTTGATAACACAAATTTAAATGAAAAATAAAAAATAAAACAAAAACCACAAACATTTAGTACCGGTTGGTGTTACCAACCGGTACTAAAGGGCTCCCGGCCCCTGGAGCTGGCTCGTGCCACGTGGTTGCCCTTTAGCACCGGTTCGTGTTGAACCGGTACTAAAGGGGGGGCCTTTAGTGCCCACACTTTAGTGTCGGTTACCGAACCGGCACTAAAGGGCCTTACGAACCGGTGCTATTGCTCGGTTCTCCACTAGTGCTTCATTGGAGAAGCTAGCAAAGAAGGTTGCAAACATAAGTCTTAACAAGGACAAAAGCATCACTGTTAGTCAGTGGGAAAAGTCCAACCTGGACCATGACCAGATCAAGTATGCATGTCTGGATGCCTATGCGAGCTTCGAGGTTTATAGGCGACATTCCAACATAACTGGTTATCTTAGGACCTGCTGAAATGTTTGTTCCTGAGTGAAATATGTAACCTGTTATCTTAGTGCATGTTGAAATGTTTGTTCCTAGGTGAAATATGTAAGAAAAAGGTTGTTCAGACTTTATCAAAGAAAAGGATGTACATGACCATTGTTTCTTTATATTATGGTTATGACTATTTCACTAGGTGCATTTTTTTAATATGATGATGTAGGGAAGAAAATGTTCTTGTATCATCATAATTTTGTGCTCATAGAAGACAAGTGAATATGAAGAGAAATGACATATGTTTTGCATTAATGCCTGCAATACAAATGTTGCTTCATTATGTGCACCTAATCAGAAAATACAAACATATATTACTCCAACAACTTATGAGTCTAAACTGTGATGCAGAAAAAGGGAACATACTCCAATACCTCACGAGTATAAACTGTGGTATAAAACATATATTACTCCAAGAACTTACGACTATAAACTGTGATGCAAAAAAAATCATCAAACATACTCCAATACCTCACGAGTATAAAGTGTGGTATAAAATATATATTACTCCAAGAACTTACGAGTATAAACTGCGATGCAAAAAAAAATCATCAAACATACTCCATACCCTCATGAGTATAAACTGGGGCTCACAAAAAGATCACTCCATACCCTCACGAGTCTAAACTGGGGCACCCAAAAAAATACACTCCAATAAACTTATGAGTCTAAGCTGTGATAAAAAAATATTACTCCATACCCTCATGAGTATAAACTGGGGCTCCCAAAAATATTACTCCATACCCTCAAGAGTCTAAACTAGGGCACAAAACAATTAATTACTCCAATGACTTACGAGTATAAACTGAGATGCAAAGAAAAGAAATCATCAAGCGCACTCCATACTCTCACGAGTCTAAACTGGGGCACCCAAAAAAATACACTCCAATAAACTTACTAGTCTAAACTGTGATAGAAAAAAATATTACTCCATACCCTCATGAGTATAAACTGGGGCTCCCAAAAATATTACTCCATACCCTCATGAATATAAACTGAGGCACATAAAATAAAAATACTCCATACCCTCATGAGTCTAAACTAGGGCACCCCAAAAAATATATCTACTCCATACCCTCACGAGTATAAACTGGGGCAAATAAACTAAAAATACTCCATAGCTTCACGAGTCTAAACTGGGGCACCAAAAAAATATCTACTCCACATCCTCATGAGTATAAACTAGGGAAGCCAAAAAAATACTCCAACATCTTAAGAGTATAAACTGTGCTGCAACAAATCCACGGAAATCAAATATTCATCCAAAAATTGAAGTTCAAACGTGTGCATCGGGGAGTAAATACTCCTAACATCATATTAAATAACCATATGTCTAAAACTGCTCCAATGCTGCAAGAGACAAAACTGCGAGCATACATTGTTCTCTCGAGAAAAAGGTGCAAGATCAATCATATTTCGCCAAAACTTGCCTCACGGGCTCAAACTGGAAATGCAATTATGCATAAAAAATCACTGTATTGCCAGCCTACATAATGATTGATCTAAATTCCAGAAGTGTTTCTAAAAAATAGCAGAAGCACTCATAATCAAGTGGCTAAAGCCCACCCGGGAGTACCACCGAAACAGAAAAAGGATAAATTATGCTCCTTTGTTTCTTTTGAATGAAAATATGTTAACAACAAAGCATATCTTCTATGAAATCGTAGAAAGTCAAAGAACAATCAATTTCAAACATATGACCCAATGCCATATCAACATAAGCCAGGTCATTGAAATAACTCTCTAATGCTTAACAAGATAAAAGTATAAGCATGGATATCCTATGTATAAAAAAGCCTACTCTTTCATGAGTCTAGCGAGAAACGAAACTAATAGCATCATCATTTCAAAAAAGGGTCACGTGAATTAACAAAAATAATAGTCAATAAATATGATCAACTTGACAAATACATACAAAAGGTAAACCATTAAAATATGGTGGTAAATCAAGAGCATTGGGACAAGGGCACCACCATCCAGGGATGCTACATGTGAAGCATATATCGAATGGCACATAGGGAAAATGCATACTCAATATCTAGTGCAAAAAAGAGAGAAATCCTCCCAACAGGTTGGCGATAAATCCAATCTTGCCATATCCTAAGATACTGGGGGCAACCCCATCAAAATTTGTCCAAAATAATCATATATATGTCAACACACATGCCTCCATATTTCTCAACGAAAAAGTTGTGGATGAGCTCATACCATGATGTTTCGTATGGTGTATAATGCTAAGGGTGCATTGTAGTGCAACCAGACATCAAACCCCGTCACCTTCAGGTTACATATGGTTATGCCAATTTTCATGTAGAACAAATTCTACATGTTGAGGAGTGAGTTTTGTTGAGGAGAAATTATCTCAATTAAATGTTTTCCTCCATTAAAACTAGGAAGAATCTGCATACGTTCGAAATAAATAACACATCCTCAAGCAAAGAAAATTATGTATCTTCTTGTGTCACTCTTGAGATAACAAAATAGGTGATTTCCCAACAAGCTAAGGCTCAGTATATGGATACATAGCATGCCAACGGGCCAAGGTATGTCAAACCATACCTTCCATATGGTAGTTTGACTGCTTTCCAAATCGAATGTTAACATATAGCTCATATAGTTGTCGCATACCAAGATTCGACACGTAGCAAAGCTATATTCTTTCGACAAACGTTCAAATTTCATTAGAACTAATTTTGTCCTTGGTACAATAATTTTACAGCCATGTTTGATCAGGCCTCAGCAAAAAAATTGCAAGATGTCCTTCTTGGATATTTTGCAACAAAAAATATCGCATGTTTCCCCAAGTCGGCATATGCAAAGGAAAAGTTGTACAAAATTGCTTTCCAAGTTATTATTAGGTGGAGAATTTGAGCCTCATTGTGAAGAACAATTCATTGAGGTTGGCACAATATGGATGTCCGTGGATAGTCTCCTACCAAGTGTGTTGGCACTTACAAGGGGCATGTGACCAATCACTTTTGAGGACTTGGCCCTGAAAGCCACCGACATAGGAAACCATGGAGAAAAAGTTGCTCATAGAAATCATTCCATTGAATGACCCATGACTACAAACAGTCAGAGTTACAACAAAAATAAAAAAACATACTCCAACATAAATTATTGGCACCATGCAAACACATCGATAGAAAATACTTCGATGTTATGCAAAGCATGATTCACTGGCAACATGACTACAAAAGCATGATATGTGTATCCTTCATATGGAAAAAATAAGCTCACAGGCTATATGAGTATAAACTAGTAGCCATACATGAAGATAAAGAGATATAATGCTCAAATGCTATATGAGCCTAAACTACAAGCGTGGTGTGAAACTTTGAACACACATAAAAATGCTCAATGCTATATGAGCCTAACTATAAGCATGTTTCAAAAATGTTAAATTTGATCCAATCTTCATGAGTTTAAACTCCCAATGTTAAGTTGTGCGCTCCAAAAAGAAAGAGTTCCGAGCCTAAATTATAACAAAAATGCATTATGTAGAAAAAACTGCACATCCACGTATAGCTGGGATGCATCTGAATAGAAAATCAGGTGCTGAAAAAGAATACTAAAACAAATCATGAGCCACGTACGGAAATACTGTAAGCACAAAATAGATTATCAAGTTTCGAGCTCTGGGTCCGAGTCAAAAAAAAATCTTTGAACCCTGACCTCGAGGGGCATCTGTTGACATGGTTTTTGACCAAAACAAAATAAAGTGCAAATACTGTACCAAAAGTTAGATAAAAGCAAATGGAAAAAAATCCATTTAATAATAAAAGGAAACTATTTAAAAATCGTCGATGGTTCAAAGCAATGGCTGATGAAAATAATATTGCTGAATGTTTATATTACGGACATCGAAAAGAGCCGGTAATTATAGAATGTGACAGAAAAAATAATAATCATCAAGTTGTTGTCCTAAGGAGATTATAGAGGATCAATAGCTTGCGCACGTGTACCGTCACCGGCACTAGAATCCTAATGTCAACATAAAATCCCGGCATCTTAGACGGGCGCGGGTATCGGCAAAATATAACACGTATGAGCACGACCCTACCAAAATGTCATTGTGAATTAACTAAATTTATAGAAAATATAATCTAAAGCCAATAATAACATTGAGTCATTGGATAACACGTGCGTACGTAAACACACATATACGATGTACGTACGTGACATGGCCTATATAACCAGATACTAATGGATTTTCTCTTTTTCCTCCTGATCCATGCACATGCATGCATGTGTATTAGGCTCAATGGGCCCAAGCCCAACCATGCTATACGTATCAATTACGGGAGACCAAGTCTGCAAAGTGACTGACTAATGGGACTTTGTCGGTTAATTAGTGATTAAAAAAAGGGATGGAGCAGCCCCACTCCCACGATCCATTAGCACGATCCCACGATCTGGAGCGTGGGTGCGCGCGTCTAGCTGCAGCGCTGCACGCCTCCCTCCCTATAAATACCTGCTCGTCTAGCGTACAGGGGGTTGGACTCAGCTTTTGGTCTCGGCCCTGGGTGCGTTCCTCTCCTCTGCTAAAAATCACACACATATACAGTAGCACAGAAGGAGGCAGGCGTCCTTCATGTAGGAGGTTTGAAAGGTGAGACTCATTGATCTCTTCTAGCCCTTGGTTTGGCCATTATGGTACATACCAGGGAGCTTTCTTCTTCCTCCTCTCCCAAATTTCTTGCCCTTGGTCCGGCCATTGCGGTACGGACTAAGGAGTGTGTTACATCCATCTTCAAACTTTTGCCTTCGGTTCGGACATCATGGCACAAATTAAGAAGCATGTTTCATCTCCCTAAAATTCTTGCCTTTGGTTCGTCCATTGCGGTACAAACCAAAGTGCATGTTTAATCCACATAAAAGTTTTGTCCTTGGTTCGGCCATCGCGGTACGAGCCAAGGAGCATGCATGTTCCTTCCGCATGTTGCATATGCTTTGTCCTAATGATCTCCTTCTTGATTCGGTCCCCTTAGCGATACAGGCCAGGACGATCGTCTCGTTTCTTGGTTTGGTCCCTATACACGGATACGAATCAAGAGTGTCATAGGTCTGAGAACCTCATAAAACTTGCCTCAATTTGGTCATCATAAAAAAAGATGGATATGACTAAATTGGAATGAAATTACGAACGTGCTAAACTGAGCTCATGATAAATTCTTGTTTGGTCGTGCTATGGGCATTATGTGTCACGCTAGTTGCAATACAAACAAGAGCATAAAAATATATATTCCTTCACTAGGTTACGCTGCATGCGGGCATTATCATATTGCTACACGGTGTTAGTAGTAATACAAGCAAGGCAAAACTTAATTTAAAATATGTTCATGCTGCACTCACCAAAACCAAAATCATGCAAGATGAATTACAAAACATGTTGCATCATAAAAAACCAATCTTACTTGGTTGCGCTACACGTGGGCATTATCATAATGCTACACGATGTTAGTAGTAATACAAGTAAGAGAAAATTAAACAAAGTATTCAGGCCACATATTTGGTCCAAATTCAAATGAAACATGTCATGAAATGCTCCAATGCTATAAGAGCCTAAACTATTAGCACCGTCAAAAATGGATATCACAAACTCACTTCACTTGGGTTATGCTACACACTAGCGCCAATGAAATGACGCTATGTGGAGTTAGTGCTAATACCATGTAAAATACAAACATAAACAAAATGATAGATGTCATATGTCTCATGCAACACCATAATTGCTCCACAAACCTTTGCTTGGTTACGCTGCACGCGGGCACTATCTTAGTGCCACGCGGTGTTAGTAGTAATACAGGAAAAGCAGAACTTAAAAAAATAAGTTCACTCCACATCCAAATATGCATACAAAATTCATGCGAAATACATGATAAGGCATATTTCATGTAGCCCTCATAAGCTTTAAACAAATAAAATATCATAAACAAACTCCATTCGGGTCAAGCTATATGTGTGTGTCATATCATTGCACCGCGTGGTTAGTTTTGATACCGTGTGAAGTCAAAGTCAGCAAAATATGGCACATATCATATGCACCATAAAAAGCATCAAAATTGTGTCAGAAAGCTTTAGTCCATTACGCTACACACGGGCACCATATCAGTGTCACACGGTGATAGTAGTAATGTGATGATGCAAAACTTATTAAAATTGGCATGTCACATATATCCATGCCACCAAAACCAAAGATGTCAGTTCCCAAAGAAAAATATATACATATCCTATATGCTAAACGTAGGATAAAACTATGCCTAGCCAAAATCAACCTGCATTCCGCATATAAATGAGGTTGAACACACACAAATTGTTGCATGCTAGTGCCGGGGGACTGATCCACGAGCACCTATGGGACCGGCGGACCGAGTCCCTTTCGTTTCGGCGGGGGCGGAGGTCATGCGAAGAGCGGATCGAGGCGAAGCACGCGAGCGGTTTACCCAGGTTCGGGCCGCACGGATGCGTAAAACCCTGTTCCTGCTTTGTGGTTTGTATTGAGTTCTTGCTCGGGAGCGCGGAGTGCTACAGTACACGCCAGCAACTAACGAGACCGAGCGTGAGTGTTCTGTTTTTCCCCCAACCCCCCTCTACGTTGCGCATGGGCCTCCTTTTATATGCTCAAGGGGTCACCGACAGGTGGCAACGTAGGCAAGGGTAAAAATGAAAAAGGTGCTGCGGTAGGTACAGCTACCTGCTATAGTGTATCATACCTAACCCTGACGGCAGGGGACAAGGGCCTTAAATGCCCGTCTACGTCGCCTAAAAAGTGCAAAAGGGACCGTTAGGGGCGCCACCGCTCGCCACAATGGCGATCTTGTCAGCGCCGCTCGCCACCGCGCGCCGCTGGCTGCACAGCCTCCCGCCACGTACGCCTGGGGAGGGTCCCAGAGCGACACGTTGGTGGATGTGCTGGAGCGCGGGCACAGAGTGGTGGCTTGCCGCGGCAAGCGCCTTGCCGCTGTCGTTGTCTTGTTGCGTCCGGGAGCTTGTCGCTCACCGGGCCTTGCCGGGACGCGTGGCGCGTCGCGGCAAGTTCCTTGTAATGTCTTGATAGGCCTTCCCGGCAAGCTCCTCTTGCCGGGGTCTCGAGGTGCCTTGGTTGGCCTTCCCGGCAAGCTCTTCTTGCCGGGGTCTTGAAATGCCTTGGCTTGGATACTTTGTTCTTGAATGGCTCCAAAGGAACCACGGAGGACCTTGGCGGTCACCTGGCAAGCCTTGCCGCGGGATGCTGCGACTGCCCGTGCACAAGTTTGGGATACTAGGGTACCCCTACTCTAGTACATCGACAGGAGCCCCCGGGCCTGGGCCATACACGGTGCCGAGCGCTGTTGGGCCAGGCCCAAAACAGGGCACGGGCACGCGCGGCCTAGGTTACGTCGTATCTCTCTCCGTATCCACCGCGCCCTCCCCAAACGGCACGTGTTGAATGCGGCGTCGTGGGAGAGATCGTGGGGGGTTTCTTTATTCGGAAATGCCGAACGTCCGTCCCCTCCCTCTTTATAAGCAGAGGAAACAGGGGCAGTTCGCCCATTCGCCAGTTGCTGCTTCAATCTCGAAAATCTCCGCCGCTCCCTTGTCTTCCCAAAGCCGAAAGAGAGCAGCGCTCCGCCCCCCATCGCCACCAGCACCACCAACGCCGTCGACCTCCTCCACCACTTCCTCCATGGCTCCAAAAGCCGACAAGGGGAAGGTTGTGAAGTCGACCGAGGCGCAGCGGCTTGCGGTGCTACGAAAGGAGCGGGCGGTCTTCCCCCCCCAAGCTTGCCGCGAGGGAGCTGAAGGAGAACTACTACCTCTTCTAGTCGACGGAGACGCGAGCGCATCCGCGCACGAAGGTACTTCCCGCCGCCGCTTGGAAGAAAGCTCCAAACGGATACCCTTTCTTCGCCTTGTTCTTCTACTGCGGGCTCTGCCCACCCTTCTTTGAATTCTTCTGCGATATCATGAACACCTACGGGTTCCACCTCCTTGACTTCACCCCCAATGCCGTTCTGACCATGGCAGTTTTCGCACATCTCTGCAAAAACTTTGTCGGAGTCCATCCCAATGTAGCCCTCTTTCGCCATTTCTTTATACCCCGGGTAGAGAGAGGAGAGCCTTTGTCCGGCGGAATCGCCTGGATCTCAAGGGCCGGCAAGAAGGAAAATTATCTGGAGGAAGAGTTCCGCGGCAAGTGGGAGGAATGGAGAGCAGATTGGTGCTGGATTGACGAGGAGAACCCGCAGCCGTTTACCACCCGGCGCCAAACCCCAGTAGCACGCGGCAGCGATTGGAGTGACGTGGCCCCGGAAGACGACAGGCTGAAGATTGCTGTCACCCGGATCCTACGCCTCAGGCTTGCCGGGCTTACTGTAGGCGCTGTTGGCGCAAATTTTCTTCGCCGCCGCATCGCCCCCTGCAGGAACGAGGGAGACCCGCCTGGGAGTTTAAGAATGCGGCGGATATCATGAGGCTGCGCCCGGGCCTCAACTTCAACTTCACTGTTCTGGAGCTCAACGCGATGCTCCAGGAGCTGTTCAAGTATGACCCCAACATCCCGAAGTGTTTAGGTTGCCGGGGGGTGTCGTTCCGCTGTGCAACAACTCCGCGCTCGACCGCATCCGTGCAATGATGCCGCTGTGCGACTCGCATGGAATTGTCCCAACTTGGCAAGAGCCTGGGGACGACGTCGTGCAGCAATTCTTCGATGGCTTGGTAGAAGTGGCGATCCGCCCCGACGAGAAGGACGACCTCACTCGCGACACCACCGATGAGGAGATGACACGCATCACCACTAGGCTGGAAGAGGCGGCGGCAGCCGCAGCCCCGGGCGGTTTTGGATTCACCGTGGAGGAGGCAGATGCAGCAGAGGCGGGAAGCCGTGCCGAGCGAGAGGAGCGCGTCGGCGAGAAAGAACTTGCTGGGCATGGCGCCGGGTCGAGCGAGCCCGCCAAGGATACGAGCGGCTCGCTAGAGATCAACTCGTCGTCCACCTCATCTTCAGACAGCTCGCCGCAAGCAGAGCCTCCATCTCCACCAAGAAGGCGTCTCCGCAAGGCCGGGGACATAGCGGAGCGGCAAGCGAGTCAACAGCTGCCGCGCCGCGCGACACGCTCCACCGCGGCAAGCACTGTTGCCGCGGGAGCACCTCACGCAGCGACGGCAACTGGAGCGGGGCCCTCCCGGACCACCGCTTCTGCTCCTGCCGCTTCTCACGCCGCGGCGGCAGCCGGAGCGGGGTCGTCTTAGACCACCGCCACTGTTCCCGCCAAGCGGCCAAGGGAAACCACTCCTCCGCCTCCTCGCGCCGGGCGTGAGCCGGACTTCGACTTCTCCGCGTTCAGCTCCGACGAGGAAGAAGAAGAGTAAGATCTTCTTGTTGTACTTGTAGTTCTTCAATCCTTGCTGTTTTGTCTTGTATCTGATTTGCTTTACCCTGAACTTGTTCCTTTTTAGGACTCTGGCACGGAGAGCAGCAAAGAGAGCCAAGGTCCCGGTGATCGTCATCGAGGACGAACCCACTGCGACAGCAGGGGGTGCGCCCGAGACAACCTTGCCGGACCCAGCAACTTTTCTCCAGAGCAGCCCCCAGCGTAAGTGTTGGTTCACTTTCCGCTGTCAGGCGCGCATGGGTACTCTGTCTTTGCTGATATCTGACTGCTGGTTTGTGTAGGAGCAGAGCAGCCTCACCAGGAGCGCCTGGAGGCCGCCCCCGAAACGCCAAGGGAGAGTCCTCCGGCAAGGGAGGGTTATCCGGTAATGGAGAGGTCTCCGGCAAGGGGGAATTCTCCGGCAAGGGACAGCACCAGCGGCCCCCCGGCGGCGGAGATCACGACTTCAGAACCCGGTACAGGTACTCCTCTCGCTTGAAAACTTCCCTTGGGTTCTTCTTCTTTTGATCTTCTTCTTGTTGAATATTTGCTTGATTCTTCTCCCTTTTTCGGCTGTCAGACCCATCGGCTGCGGAGCAGATGGAGACCGAGGTTGCCGCCGACGACGGCGCTGCCACCGAGGGAGCAGCCGGTGCTGACGATCCCGCCGGCGCAGAGGCCGCCAAGGCTGCCGCCGCAACAACTGGCGAGGGGTCTGGCGATCGTACTGACGGCCCTGAGGCCGCAGGAGCGCCAGGCGCTATGTCGACCGCCGACCCGTCCGCCGCTGCCGCAGTGCCAGGCTCCGAAGAGCCCCAGCCAGGCGTCTACTTGAAGGCCGGCGATGGCGTCTTCATCAACCTCCCCTGGGCGTCAAGCTCCAGGGCGCCGGTCGAGGGAGAGATCTTCGACGGGGAGGTGCTCGCCTCCACTGGGCTGACGCTGGTTGACGCGCCGAGCAGCAGCAACAACGAGCCTGAGGAAGAGCGGCTGCTGCGGAAGTTGTTGTCGCTCTACCGCGCGCGGCAAGCCAAGCTGGAATCCCGTGAGGCGCTTGTCGCGAAGGCGGGAGCAGACATCGAGAAGCGTGCGGAGGAGCTCCGGGGTCTCCACCAGGAAGCTCTCCGGTCCCTGGCGGAGGAGAGGGAGTAGCTCGCCGAAGATCAGAAGGCCTTCCTCCTCGAGAAGGCTGAAGTCAGAGAGCAACAGCGGCTTGCCGCTGAGAACCTGTCCACGGAGGAAGGCGAGCTGGCGCAGCGGAAGGTCAATCTTGACACCCACGAGGAGGAGCTTGCCGTGCGCGAGGAAAAACTCGGCGGAGCCCTCAAGCAAGCAGAGGATGCTGCTGCCGCCGTCGAGGCCGCCAAGAAGGAGCTGGAGACGAAGGTGGCGCAGCTGGAGGCCGATCTCGCCGAGAAGGGAAGAGAGCTCAGCGCCGCCAAGGACTCCAACGCGAATTTTGAGTTGAAGCTGACCACTTTGACCAAGACGCTGGACGGCGCCAAGGAGCAGGAGGCGGCCTTGAAAGAAGAGATCAAGGCCGACAAGGCGCTGTTGGAGAGTGTTGCCGCCACCCAAAATGCTTTCAGGGAGAATGTGGAGCACTGGACGGAGAGTCTCGTGAGTGCTGCCGCAGATGTTGACAGGGAGTTGGCGCAGCTGGGGGTGGAGGATCTTGGGTATCCCTCTGATCAGAACCTCCAAGCCAGCGCCAAGCTCACCTTGTTCTTCAAAGGCGTGGTGACGGCCCTTCAGCGGCTCCGGGAGAAGATCCCAAAGCAGCTGGCTGACGAGTCGTGCAAGATCTGCGCGGGAGCTCTTCAGAAAGTGTTGGTGAAGGTGGCCTTCCGCAATCCGGGCCTCAACTTCACCAACTTCCTCAAGACCCTACCGCCGGATGCTGATCTGGAGGCGCTCAAGACCCTTGTCGCACCCATTGTGGACAAGGTGAGCGGGATCAAGAGGATCGAGGGCGATCGCGTAGACTAGGCCGCCCGTTTCTTCTTTTCTTGTCGCTGTTTGTCATGTTATGAAAACAATCTGTTAGAGCCTCGACAAGCTATCTTTGTAATATAACTCTATTTCGGGTAATGATTGCAATGTTATTCCCTTTACTTGATTCCTCCCTTTGTATGTTTTTTTACCCTACGCTTTTAGGGAACTTGCCGGTGCAGGCACCTGAGCCGCGAGCGCTGAGTGCGGGACGTCAGCAGCCTGCTGGCGGTGTCGCTACCGACAAGAAACCTTGTCGCAACTAGTTGCGGCTCACTTAAGTTGTTGAGCGGACTCGAAACAAAGTAAGGGCGCAACTACCTACGAGTTGGTTCCTCCGCGCACAGGTTTTCCATACAAAGTGCGGTCGTTCAAGGGAGATAACTTAAAAAATTTAAAAAATCTGATTGCTCAAATTTTGGCAACTTAGCTTTTCTGTTGTTTTCTTCCCGGCAAGGCAAAACTTTCTTGAACGACGCCTGGTCCATACCATTATCTTCTCCTTTCCCCCCGGCAAACTTGTGGGCGAGGGAACCTTCCTTTCCTTGAGAAAAAAGAAAGAAGAGAAAATAAAGATATGGAGCCTTATGGCTCGTTATTGCTTATCGGGGAGTAGGTGCTGCACAAAAGTGTCAGATAACACATGCAAAAAATAGAAAGCATGAAATTGACAAGATGTGCGGAGCACATGAGCTTTACTTATGCACGGGGTCTGCGCCCGGCTTTGTACAAAGGATTACATGCAACAGCGGCAAGACTTGTACAAAAGGTGGTTGCCGGAACAGGTTCCGGCAACCGCGCCTTACGGGTAAAACTTACGAAGATGCTCAATATTCCAGGAGTTGCTCACCGAAATGGCATCTTCGGTCTCAAGGCGGACAGCGCCAGGCCTAGTGACTCGTTTCACCCGGTAAGGGCCTTCCCACTTCGGTGTCAACTTGTTGGAATTCTTGGCGGACTGAACGCGCCGAAGAACAAGGTCGCCTTCCTCGAGACTTCTGGCGTTAACTTTGCGGCTATGGTAGCGGCACAAAGCTTGCTGGTAGCGAGCAGCTCGCACAGCAGCCTGAAGACGGTCTTCCTCAAGGAGCAGCGCGTCATCTTGTCGCAGCTGCTCTTGCTCAAGCTCATCGTAAGCGAGCACTCGAGGTGACCCGTATACGAGTTCCGTGGGGAGAACTGCCTCTGCTCCGTAGATTAGAGCGAAAGGTGTCTGGCCAGTGGCTCGATTTGGCGTCGTCCTGATCGACCAAAGAACCACCGGCAGCTCCTCGATCCAGTTTCTTCCGCACTTGTGAAGTCTGTCGAAAGTTCTGGTCTTGAGCCCACGCAGCACTTCAGCATTTGCCCTCTCCGCTTGACCGTTGCTTCTCGGATGAGCAACAGAAGCGAAGCAGACCTTGGCGCCAAGGTCTTGGACGTACTGCATGAAGGTGCGGCTCGTGAATTGTGTACCGTTGTCGGTGATTATCCTGTTAGGGATCCCGAAGCGGCAAACAATCGACCTGAAGAACTTGACTGCTGACTGTGCTGTCACCTTCCTCACTGGTTCCACTTCCGGCCACTTTGTGAACTTGTCGAATGCAACGTACAAGTACTCAAAGCCCCCGACGGCTCGGGGAAAGGGGCCGAGGATGTCGAGCCCCCAGACCGAAAATGGCCAGGATAAAGGGATCGTCTGGAGAGCTTGAGCTGGTTGGTGTATCTGCTTGGAATGGAACTGGCACGCTTCACACTTGGTTACTTGTGCAGTTGCATCCTGGAGGGCTGTCGGCCAAAAGAAACCTTGCCGGAATGCTTTGCCGACAAGTGCTCTTGCGCCAATGTGGTGTCCACATATGCCTCCATGTATCTCTGCCAATAGCTTTTGTCCGTCTTCCCGGTGAATACACTTCAATTTCACACCGTTGAGTCTTCTTCTGTACAGTGTCTTGTCGACAAAGTGGTACATACTTGACTGCCGGGCTACTCTTTCCGCTTCTTCTTGCTCTTCGAGAAGTTCTCCTGTCTGAAGGAAATGGACAATCTACTGCGCCCATGCTGGAGCTTGTGGCTCGACAACAAGGACTAAAGGCAAATCTGCTGCTGTGGGAACATCTGCTTCTCCGGCAAGAACCTGCGGCTCTGCCGGAGCTTGACGTTCCCCGGCAAGCTTGCTGGAGCAAAACTTGTCGGGAGCTTCTGCTTCAATGGAACAAACCCTAGGGCTTGCCGGAGCAGACTGCTCCTCAGCGCCTTTGGCGTTGATCTTGGGGACCTTCTTGGCGGCGGCTTCGGGAAGCTCTGCCGGCAAATAGTCACCAGAAATCAACTTCCTCTTCTTGCTCTGTCCAGTTGGTGGCGTTACAGATGGTTGAGTCAGCTTGAGCACAAAGATCCCTGGTTCCACAGGTAACTTAAGTGCGGCGCACTTTGACAGGCCATCGACAATGGCGTTCTGGGCTCTCGGAACATGCTCCATTTGTAGGTCGTCAAAGTGCTCTTCTAGCTTTCTCACTTCGTCAACGTAAGCTTCCATCAACGGACTCTGATAGCTCTTGTTCACTTGGCGGACGACAAGCTGCGAGTCACCCCTGACAATGAGCTTCTTAATCCCAAGGTCTGCCGCGATCCTGAGACTGGGAAGCAAGCCTTCATACTCTGCAGTATTGTTTGTTGCTTGCTCCTTGGGAAAGTGCATCTGGACTACGTACTTGAGGTGCTCTCCGGTGGGTGCGACAAGTAGCACGCCAGCGCTGGCGCCTTGCAGCGAAAAGGCACCATCAAAGTACATCAGCCACTCTTTGCTTGCTTCCTTGACGGGAATGCTCATTTCTAGAATTTCTTCATCTGGTGTTGGTGTCCATTCTGCTATGAATTCTGCCAATGCTCTGCTTTGGATAGTTGAAGTACTCTCAAACTTGAGGCCAAAGCTTGACAGTTCCAGTGCCCACTCAACAATCCTGCCTGTCGCTTCTGGATTCTGCAGTATCCTCTTCAGCGGAAAGCGAGTGACAACTGTGATCTCATGTGCTTGGAAGTAATGGCGCAGCTTTCTCGAGGCCATGAGAAGGCCGAAAAGCAATTTTTGCACGCCAGAGTACCTTGACCTAGCTCCCTGCAGAAGGGAACTGACAAAGTAAACTGGGCACTGCACCATTTTCTTCTGTATCTCCTCACGCATCTGCGCAGATCCATCCTTGTCGGGACCAGAGCTTGCCGGGGATGCCCCCTGCTTGTCGCTGGATGTGCTTGCCGCGGTTGCTGGCTCGTCATCTGCCTCCCTCTCTGCTACTAATGCAGCACTAACCACTTGATTGGTTGCTGCTATATACAGCAGCAACTTCTCTTGTGGTTTAGGTGCGACAAGTATTGGAGGGGAGGACAGGTATCTCTTCAAGTCTTGCAGCGCAGCCTCCGCTTCCGGAGTCCATTTCACTGGACCTGCCTTTTTCAATATTTTGAAAAACGGCAGGGCGCGCTCAGCAGACCTAGAGATAAACCTGCTGAGAGCATCCACGCAACCGGCAAGTCTTTGTACATCCTTGACGTGCTTTGGTGCTTCAATCTGCTCAATGGCCTTGATCTTGTCGGGATTGGCTTCAATTCCCCGCTGAGACACGAAGAACCCGAGAAGCTTGCCGGAGGGGACTCCAAACACACACTTCTCTGGGTTGAGCTTGAGGCTGATCTTACGCAGATTTGCAAAGGTCTCGTCTAAATCTTGGATCAGAGTTGCCTTGTCCTTGCTCTTGACCACTATGTCATCCATATAGGCTTCCACATTTCTGTGTGTTTGTGGCTCAAGAGCGACATGGACTACTCTTGCAAATGTTGAGCCAGCATTTTTTAATCCGAAAGGCATCCGTATGAAACAGTATGTGCCACCTGGAGTAATGAATGCGGTCTTCTCCTCATCCTCTTCTGCCATGAAGATCTGATGGTATCCTGAGTATGCGTCAAGAAATGAAAGCAAATCACATCCGGCTGTGGAGTCAACAATCTGGTCAATGCGCGGCAAAGGAAATGGGTCTTTGGGACAAGCTTTGTTAACATCGGTAAAATCGATACAAAGTCTCCATTTCCCGTTCGCCTTGCGCACGACTACAGGATTGGCCAACCACGTAGGATGGAGCACTCCTCTGACAAGGCCTACTGCTTCCAACTTCTTGATCTCTTCTGCGATGAATTCTTGGCGCTCCACTGCTTGCTTCCTGACTTTCTGCTCGGGGATGGTGCTCAATTACTTTCCTAGGAACACCGGGGATGTCAGACGGTTGCCATGCAAACACGTCGACATTCGCCCGCAGGAAAGCAATGAGCGCGCTTTCCTATTTAGTGTCGAGAGTGGCACTGATGGTGAAGGTACCACCAGTGCCATCCTCCTTGGCGGACACCTTCTTGGTCTCTGGTGGAGCTGCCATTGTCTTCTTACACTTGCCGGTGGAGCTCGATGGTGCGTCCTCGACGGCGACGCAGCACTCCGAAGAGGTGCGCTTGCCGGAGTGGGCATCAGAACTCTTGCCGGACTTGGTCTTCTTCTTCCCCCCGAGAGCTTCAACGGCAAGTGACTTGCGGTCTTTTGCGGCTGCCGCTTCCCGGTAGATCTTGTCGGCGCAGATAAGAGCATCCTTCTTGTCGCCGGGGACAGAGATGACGCTTATCGGGCCTGGCATCTTCAGCATGTTGTATGCGTAGTGAGAGGCTGCCATGAACTTGGCGAGTGCTGGACGGCCAAGTATCCCATTGTAAGGCAATGGAATATCGGCAACGTCAAAAGTGACCCTCTCAGTCCTGAAGTTCAGCTCGCTACCAAATGTTACTGGCAACGTGACCTTCCCCTTAGGCTTGCTCCTTCCCGGGTTGATTCCTTGGAATGTGCCGGTCTCTTCAAGCTCGCTGTCAGGGATCTGGAGTTTCTGGAGTACAGCGGAGGAGATCAGGTTCAAGCCGGCCCCGCCGTCAACTAGCATCTTTGTGACCTTGAGGTTGCGGATAGTTGGTGAAACCAACATCGGCAAGCACCCGACCGCTGTTGTGCGATCAGGGTGGTCCTCAATGTCAAAGATGATAGGCGTGCTGGACCATTTCAGAAGCTTGCGTGACTCGACAGGTGGTTCCGCCGTATTGACTTCCCGCACCCACTGCTTGAGTTGGCGGTGTGAAGTATGCAGAGAAGCACCACCGTCAACGCACAAGACCTCTGTGGCTTTCTGGAACTCCTGCTCGCTAGTCTCGACATCATCCATGTCTTCATCGTCGTCGTCATCTTCATCCTTGTCGCGGCCGCGGGGAGGTCTGTCTCCTTGCCGCTACTTGGCCTTGCCGCGGCGTCCTCCCCGGCCGGCGCGCTTCTTGCCAGATTCTCCAGCGCCTCCTTGGTCCCTCTCCCTGTCTCGTCGCTCGTACTCAGCCTTTTGTTGCTGGACAAGTTGCTCGACCTTCTTGCAGCTCTGGAGGTCATGGCCCTTGGTGCGGTGGATCTTGCAGTACTGCTTGTCGGTGCCGTCCTGCTTGTCGGCGACCGCCACAGCCCGGCAGTTGGTGCATGCGGCAATCTCCTTGCCGGAGCTATCAACTTTGGCTTTCTTGGCGCCACCTTCATTGCCGGACTGCTTAACGACTAGCACATCTTTGCCTTTCTTCTTCCTGTTCCGCCGGCGTCTGCCCCATCAGCCGTTTGCTCCGGAGGCAGCGGGGCGGACGGAGCAGCCGCCTCCGAAGCCTTCTTCTTCGGCGGCATGTCGATGAAGATGATGAAGATGTAGCTTGTGTGAACGCCGGATATGGTTCACACAACCTCGATGCCCCCTACCTGGCGCGCCAAAGATGCCGGGGGACTGATCCACGAGCACCTATGGGACCGGCGGACCGAGTCCCTTTCGGTTCGGCGGGGGCGGAGGTCGCGCGAAGAGCGGATCGAGGCGAAGCACGCGAGCGGTTTACCCAGGTTCGGGCCGCACGGATGCGTAAAACCCTACTCCTACTTTGTGGTTTGTATTGAGTTCTTGCTCGGGAGCGCGGAGTGCTACAGTACATGCCAGCAACTAACGAGACCGAGCGTGAGTGTTCTGTTTTTCCCCCAACCCCCCTCTACGTTGCGCATGGGCCTCCTTTTATATGCTCAAGGGGTCACCGACAGGTGGCAACGTAGGCAAGGGTAAAAATGAAAAAGGTGCTGCGGTAGGTACAGCTACCTGCTATAGTGTATCATACCTAACCCTGACGGCAGGGGACAAGGGCCTTAAATGCCCGTCTACGTCGCCTAAAAAGTGCAAAAGGGACCGTCAGGGGGGCCACCGCTCGCCACGATGGCGATCTTGTCAGCGCCGCTCGCCACCACGCGCCGCTGGCTGCACAGCCTCCCGCCACGTACGCCTGGGAAGGGTCCCAGAGCGACACGTTGGTGGATGTGCTGGAGCGCGGGCACAGATTGGTGGCTTGCCGCGGCAAGCGCCTTGCCGCTGTCGTTGTCTTGTTGCGTCTGGGAGCTTGTCGCTCAGCGGGCCTTGCCGGGACGCGTGGTGCATCGCGGCAAGTTCCTTGTAATGCCTTGATAGGCCTTCCCGGCAAGCTCCTCTTGCCGAGGTCTCGAGGTGCCTTGGTTGGCCTTCCCGGCAAGCTCTTCTTGCCAGGGTCTTGAAATGCCTTGGCCTGGATACTTTGTTCTTGAATGGCTCCAAAGGAACCACGGAGGACCTTGGTGGTCACCCGGCAAGCCTTGCCGCGGGATGCTGCGACTGCCCGTGCACAAGTTCGGGATACTAGGGTACCCCTACTCTAGTACACCGACAGCTAGGAAAATATATTCCCAACATCACACATGAAATCATGGAGGAGTATTTGCATGAAAAAAACTTCAAGCTCACCAAGAAGGAGTTCGTCGTCGACCGCGAGGAGGATTTCTCTTGTAGTATGTTGTAATAGGAATGTGATGCAATCCTATGTAATAGATATGTTGGAATTCTTAGTCAGGGGTTTTCTCTTCGAAGAAGTAATTAACAGAATTTTTATGTAAATGTGAGAGTTCTGAAAATAATGTACCTGCAATGTTTGACTCTATTTTTATTTTATGCATTTAAATTTCACTCTGTATCAATGACGTGGACACGTGTTCTCACGCCCGCCATTTTCCCATCATCAGATTCTGGCATGCCCGGTGGGACATATTTCTCCCCTCATCTTCGAATTCCAACATAGGATTGCAACATATGAATTTCTAAAGTTCATGAAATATATAAACATTGTGCACACTAAATATACTCAAAGAAAACTGATATAAAGTTTTCTTTATTCGAAGGTATGGAAAGTCAAGTACCGCAGTCGGTCCTGCTCTGCATTGGAGACATTTGGCTTGATGTGCCAGTTGGTCCATGTGCGGCTTCAACAAATCAGCATCTGGATAATATGACTGCATCACCGACTGAACATGACCAAGGATTGGAAGTCTTCTCTCCACTCAAGTTTGGGGGAAGTATGAGGGTAGATAAGGAAGGAAAGGGAAGACAATGGACAAACTCCACTATGAGAAACCTATGAATGGGGGCAATACCATGATTATATTTCCCTCCTCATCGTTTCTTCATGGAAGGACGTCAAAGGTTCAGAATAAAGGTCAGGTTGATGCTTCAGAGCCTATTCTTCCGCTGGCCGATAAATCCATTGGAGAATGCTTTGAGACAGTTCTCAAGTTTCCCCTTGAATGCAAGAAAGGCACCCCAATTCCCATGGCTATGAAACATGTCATGTGAACCCAACATCAACATTGTAAAGTCCCTTGTCGTCATCAACACCCGTTGCATATGATTCCTCTCTGATTTTGTTGGAGTCGGTGTGCCATCAACCTCAGCAAAGAAATGTTCGCCATGTCAACCTTCACAATATTAAGGTCGGCAAAGTCCGTATCCAATTCCCCAAGAGTGTCGACAACAATCATCCAGACCGCCTTTTTCATATAAGCAAGGGTGGTATAAGAATTCATACTACGGTGACTAGAAACCCTTCAACAGTTGTTGCCTTCATCAGGTTCATCTGGAAAAAGTATCTTAATCATGCCAAGTGCCGTGTTGTCGGCCTCGACTGTGAATACACTAGATATGTCCACAGCAAAGAGCGTAAGAAGCTTCCACTTGAGCAACAACTTGCTCTCTCTAATCAAGAGCCACAATGTGCTGCTATCTTGTAGCTTTGTGTGGGCAAGCATTGCCTAATTTACCAGCTATACCAGGCTCGTGCCAGGAGTTTTATCCCTCCACTTCTGCGCAACTTCCTTGACAATGACATAGTCGAATTTGTGGGTGCCGCTATTGGCAATGACATAGAAAAACTCAAGTTCTATAACTTGGGTATCAGAAAACCTGTTGATGTTCAGAGACTGGGTATCAAGGTTCCTAACCAAAAAGCAGGCAATTTGGCTTCATTGGAGAAGCTAGCAAAGAAGGTTGCAAACATAAGTCTTAACAAGGACAAAAGCATCACTGTTAGTCAGTGGGAAAAGTCCAACCTGGACCATGACCAGATCAAGTATGCATGTCTGGATGCCTATGCGAGCTTCGAGGTTTATAGGCGACATTCCAACATAACTGCTAAAATCAACCTGTGTACCGCATATAAATGAGGTTGAACACACACAAATTGTTGCATGCTAGGAAAATATATTCCCAACATCACACATGAAATCATGGAGGAGTATTTGCATGAAACAAACTTCAAGGTCACCAAGAAGGAGTTTGTCGTCGACCTCGAGGAGGATTTCTCTTGTAGTATGTTGTAATAGGAATGTGATGCAATCCTATGTAATAGATATGTTGGAATTCTTAATCAGGGGTTTTCTCTTCAGAGATGTAATTAACAGAATTTTTATGTAAATGTGAGAGTTCTGAAAATAATGTACGTGCAATGTTTGACTCTATTTTTATTTTATGCATTTAAATTTCACTTTGTATCAATGACGTGGACGTGTGTTCTCACGCCCGCCATTTTCCCGTCATCAGGTCCTTGAGTGGATGACCGACAATATCCATCATGAAGCCAAAGCTCTTGACATCATTGAGCTAACTGGCCTACCCACTCCAGGAGAACTCTTCGAGCCTGCTTGTCAGCTTCACCGCAATGCATTGGAGAGCATTTTTCAGAAGCCCGAGCCCAACATGAGCCAAATGCTAAGCATGATGAAGCCTCTGCCACGCGACACTGAATACCCAAGAGAATTCTTTGTTGCAGACCTAGAGTATCTGCCCCGCACTATTTATCATGTCATCAGGCAAACTCTCTGGCCTGTCAAAGGACATTCTCTACAGCAAAGCTTGAAGGAGCAATAAAGACATTTGTCTTTTATATCTTCAATGACATCAGATTCAATGCTCAAAACTTCTTTATAAGGCAATTGGCTGCATCTGGCTTTGATCTCTTTGGTCTGAATTTCTACGCTCCATGGGTTATGCGCCTTATCAAGCTTCATTCAGCTGTCAACTATCAGCCTTCTGCTCGCAACTATCTGATCTTTTTGCCAGAGGTTGATATGTCAGTTGAAGCCATATACCCAGAGCCTGCCAAGGAGCCCATTTATCTTCACAATGCTGATCACCAAAGCTTCACCCAGCCCATTGAAGGAGTCCAGGCCGTCACTCGTGTTTATCCTTTGGCTGGAAATACACGTGGCCCTCACCGTGCGAATACTGAAGCCACTGATAGCACAATTGTGCAAAGGCCTCGGAAGCGCTCTCGTGTTCTCAATGACTGAGAGCTTCTCGTTGCGCTGCATCAGAAACAGGATAAGCATAACTACTGGCTGAAGCGGCAGATGCAAAGCCTCTTGGTGGACGTAAATCACATTCACAATCTTGCCACCATGAATGCATTTGTCACTCATGAAACCTGTCGAAGGTCATGGAAGAGTTTGACATTGCTGAGTGCTGAAGCAGATCTTCAAGACGATGGCTTCACCGAAAGATTCAAGTTTGACTCCACTCCTGCAAGGAATGTTGTCTTGCGTCGAACTCCCTCTCTTGAAGAGTCTGACTATTCCTCCTCGGCTGCAATGGTGAATGCCAGAGTCATAGATGATCAGGATGATGCTACCTCACCACCACCTACTTCGGCGCGTATCGACACTGCACCAAGTTCTTCTGCACCGCCAAACCCCGACGCCGACCCTGTAGCTTCACCTACTCCTTCTGGGAATGAGTAGAGGCTCTATGTCTTGAAACCTTTTTGGTCCTTACTGACAGAAGGGGGAGAAGCATATGAGTTGATAGTCTTCAAGCGGGTCCATATGGGCGGTTGCTTTATATTTTGCCTAGTGTTTACAACTCTCGCTGCTTTCGATACATTTGGTTCTTTGAGTTGTAACACTTAAACTTGATGGTCGTCTGCTACCTGTTTGCTATTCTGTGATGTGATTATAAATTCCGCATGTGCGATGATAAATTCCGCATGAAGTCATATTGCAGACGTCCATTTTTCATTATGCATGTCATTATCTTCGTTATATCAAATCATGCATGATGAATTGTCTTCATAAGTTGAAGAGGATCTCCACAAGTACAACCTGCCATGTGCATTTGCATTCCAAAAGCAAATTACTTATATGCACATCTTCAGGGGGGCCTTTTGCTACTTATGAAGACAATACCTTTATCCTTTACAATTTCACATACTTTTATCCCCGTTGAAAACTTCAACCAGTTTGTCATCAATCACCAAAAAGGGGAAGATTGTAAGTGCATCTAGTGCCACCCCTAGTTGGTTTTGGAGTATTGACAACAAACCTGGTTGAGGGACTAACTGGAGGAAATATGCCCTAGAGGCAATAATAAAGTTATTATTTATTTCTTTATTTCATGATAAATGTTTATTATTCATGCTAGAATTGTATTAACCGGAAACATAATACATGTGTGAATACATAGACAAATATAGTGTCACTAGTATGCCTCTACTTGACTAGCTCGTTAATCAAAGATGGTTAAGTTTCCTAACCATGGACAAAGAGTTTTCATTTGATTAACGGGATCACATCATTAGTTGAATGATCTGATTGACATGACCCATTTCATTAGCTTAGCACCCGATCGTTTAGTATGTTGCTATTGCTTTCTTCATAACTTATACATGTTCCTATGACTATGAGATTATGCAACTCCCGTGTGCCGGAGGAACACTTTGTATGCTACCAAACATCACAACGTAACTGGGTGATTATAAAGGTGCTCTACAGGTGTCTCCAAAGGTACATGTTGGGTTGGCGTATTTCGAGATTGGGATTTTTCACTCCGATCGTCGGAGAGGTATCTCTGGGCCCTCTCGGTAATGCACATCACTTAAGCCTTGCAAGCATTGGAACTAATGAGTTAGTTGCGGGATGATGTATTACGGAACGAGTAAAGAGACTTGCCGGTAACGAGATTGAACTAGGTATTGAGATACCGACGATCGAATCTCGGGCAAGTAACATACCGATGACAAAGGGAACAATGTATGTTGTTATGTGGTTTGACCGATAAAGATCTTCATAGAATATGTCGGAACCAATATGAACATCCAGGTTCCGCTATTGGTTATTGGCCAGAGACGTGTCTCGGTCATGTCTACATAGTTCTCCAACCCGTAGGGTCCGCACGCTTAAAGTTTCGGTGACGATTGTATTATGAGTTTATGTGATTTGATGTACCAAAGGTAGTTCGGAGTCCCGGATGAGATCGGGGACATGATGAGGAGTCTCGAAATGGTCGAGACGTAAAGATCGATATATTGGACGACTATATTCGGACATCGGAAACGTTCCGAGTGATTCGGGTATTTTCGGAGTACCGGGGAGTTACGGGAATTCACCGGGAGAAGTATTGGGCCTTATTGGGCCATACGGGAATAGAGGAGAGAGGCCAAAAGGAAGGAGGCGCCCCCCCTCTGGTCCGAATTGGACAAGGGGTGCAGCCCCCTTTTCCTTCTCCCTCTCCCCCTTTTTCCTTCTCTCCTACTCCGGAAAGGAAAGGGGAATCCTACTAGGACTTGGGAGTCCTAGTAGGACTCCCCACACTTGGCGCGCCTCCTCTAGGGCCGGCCTCTCCCTCCCTCCCTCCTTTATATACGGGGGTAGGGGGCACCCCATAGACACAACAATTGATCTCTTGATCTCTTAGCCGTGTGTGTTGCCCCCCTCCACCATAATCCACCTCGATAATATCGTAGCAGTGCTTAGGCGAAGCCCTGCATCGGTAGAACATCATCATCGTCACCACGCCGTCGTGTTGATGGAACTCTCCCTCAAAGCTCGGCTGGATCAGAGTTCGAGGGACTTCATCAAGTTGAACGTGTGCTGAACTCGGAGGTGTCGTGCGTTCGGTACTTGATCGGTCGGATCGTGAATATGTTCGACTACATCAACCGCGTTATGCTAACGCTTCCGCTTTCGGTCTACGAGGGTACGTGGACACGCTCTCCCCTCTCATTGCTATCCATCCCCATGATCCTGTGTGTGCATAGGGAAATTTTTGAAATTACTACATTCCCCAACAGTGGCATCTGCTTTTGCTTTCGGTCTACGAGGGTAACGCTTCCGCTTTCGGTCTACGAGGGTACGTGGACACGCTCTCCCCTCTCATTGCTATCCATCCCCATGATCCTGTGTGTGCATAGGGAAATTTTTGAAATTACTACATTCCCCAACAGTGGCATCCAAGCTTGGTTTTATGCCTAGATGTTATATGCACGAGTAGAACCACTACAAAAAATACACTTCCGTGATGATACGTGTTTGTCATAGTAGGTCGCGTTTTTTGTCATGCATGTACATCCATGACGATTTTATGACAGAATCAAGATAGTCATACCTGTGCTGTCGTAGAAGTGTTCCATGACATTACCAAAATTATCATCACGGAAGTGTCCACTTCCATGATGATAAATCGCGCGTCGCAGAAGTGCTTTCGTCAAGGGTGACCGACACGTGGCATCCACCATAACGGAATGCCGTTAAGCTATCAGGTCGGGTTTTGGATCTGATAACCCGTTAACAGCCCCGACCAATGGGGATTTTCCACGTGTAAAATCATCATTGGCTGGAGGAAACACGTGTCGGCTCACCGTTGGGACAGATGTCATCCGCTCATTGGACCGAAGGCGCCTATGATACGGCGACACATGGCACAGCCCAACAGAGGCCCATTCCTGTGGAAAGGCCGGCCCATTTGACTTGGTCAAAAGGTGGTAGGCCGGCCCACGAAAAGCCTGTTAACGGCCTATTCGCATATAGCCCGTTTACAGCCCGCTAACCCAGGGCCCGTTACGCCCTATCCGAATTAGGCCCAGTAGCGTCATCTGGGCCGTCCAATATGATTCAGCCCGTTTTAACTTCCGTCCCATGTGTGGCCCATGACTTCTTTCGGCCCATATGAGGACCTTTGTAACTCTTGGCCCATTAACGGCTCGTGGTGAAACTGGCCCGTAATGAACAGTGTATCACTTTATACCCATTAACGGCCCGTTATTCCATTGGGCCGTTTCTAGCCCAAGTTATCTTTCGGCCTTCTCAGGGCCCATTGATTCTTGGACTCATTTGCAGCATTCGGTTACATACGGCCCGTTACTGACATTTTCTGCTTGTGGGCCAAATTCAGCCCATCGTTACAGTCGGCCCGTTTGCGGACCGTTAATACGTTGGGCCGTTTTCATGTCAAAAAATACCCGTTGGGCTGTTTTCACAGAGTTATCAAATACAGCCTATTAACGGCCCGTTATGGTCCATGAATAGTACGTCCCATGATTGGCGAAATGATGATACGCCCCGTAGAAAGCCCATGGATCCTACGGCCCGTATGAGGCCCATGGATAGTATGGCCCGTAGAAGGCCCATGGATCATACGGCCCGTAGAAGGCCCATGGACCCTACGGACCGTAGAAGGCCCATGGACCCTAAGGCCCGTATAGAAGGCCGATGGATCCTACGGCCGGACGAAGGCCCATGGATCATACGGCCTGCAGGAGGCCCATGGTTACAATAGTCCGTGTGTTGCCAAGATTATTTTGGACTAGTTACCAAAAATAGGCTATTATGGCCACTAGAAAAAAACAGAAAAGGAACTGCAGTGACTACAAGCAAACAACTAAACGAGACAATAAGGAAATAAATAAGTAAGCAATTAACGCTAGCCTATTACCGCTATTACACATATTACATCCACTGGGCATCAAAGTTCGCCACCAGTGCAAATATAGGGAACAAAGCAGCACATTACATACACTGGCCCTCAAAATTGGCCACCAGTGCAAATAAACGCGGCAGCAAAACACGAGCATAACTGAAACAACTTCAGAAGAACTCAAGAAACGTTATCCTGGGTATCCACCATGTTGGCAATAAGCTTAGCAAGCTGATTAGCTTTGTCCTGTTTGGCGCTAAAATCCTCCAACGCTTGATGTTGCACCAAAAAGTATGCATCTGAATGCTCCAGGGACATCCGCAGTCCTTCCGCTTCTTGTCGCAGCACAGCTGATCGATGTCTTTCAGCTTGTAGTTGAGACTCAAGAAACCGAACTGATTCAGACAGTGAGTTTGAATAGCTTGTGCAAGCGGTAGTGGCCAGTAACTCGAACACTAAACCAAGACAGGACTTTGGGGTTGTCTCGCTATCTTCAAGATAGTCTTCCTTAGCTATTTTATCAGCTTTGTTAGAGACCAACAAGGATGTGTCACTATCCTGAACCTTATCTGCATTACTTCCTTTACCATTGCCTAATAAGGCACTCTTCCCCAATATTCTGTCAGCATTCTAAAAGAAGAAACAAGCAGACACATAACAAGTTTAGCATGTACTAGTATATGAAACTCATTTCGGTGAACCAGTTCATTAGTAAGGTGTACAGGATTAAACTACCAGTCTTCTATTGCCAAGTACTAGTACATAATAAAAGCGTCAAACAAATATATATCTATGTCCTATGGTCACTACATTGTCTTGCCAAATCAAAATAGAGACACGGTTCAAATCATATCAGTTAAAGACAAAGTAGCAGTGAAAGAATACAAAGCATGGGAAACTACACGGCACAACAAGATTTCAGATGGGTACCACGGGTCTACATGTACAACAACACTATTGGCTCTGTTGTGATGCTAGTAATGTGCATGATATGAAAGTCAACTGTATACCCAATTGAAATTGAAATCAACAGAGCTACTGATAAGAGCAAACCTGTTAAAGAAACATGCGTGAACATACCTGTTGTGCCATTGGAGTTTCGATTGGATCCTTCAATTTAAAAATAAATTTGTATGAGTAAATACAGTGATACAAGAGCAAAGCAATCATAGTTAAAAAAGGCGCGCCTAAGCGAGCGCTTAAGCACACCTAGGCTCTAGGCGTTGGCAAAACGCATGAAGGATCGGAAGTATTTCTAGTCGGGGGGTGATTAGACTACTTGACCAAATAAAAATCTAGCCTTTTCCCAATTTTAGTTCTTGGAACATTTTAGCTATCTTAGCACAAGTCAAGCAATCTCCACACAATTCAAGCAAGCATGCAAAAGAGTATATGAGCAGCGGAAAGTAAAGCATGCAACTTGCAAGAATGGAAAGGGAAGGGTTTGGAGGATTCAAACGCAATTGGAGACACTGATGTTTTTGGCGTGGTTCCGATAGGTGGTGCTATCATACATCCATGTTGATGGAGACTTCAACCCATGGAGGGTAACGGTTGCGCGAGTCCACGGAGGGCTCCACCCACGAAGGGTCCACGAAGAAGCAACCTTGTCTATTCCATCACGGCCGTTGCCCATGAAGGACTTGCCTCACTAGCGGTAGATCTTCATGAAGTAGGCGATCTCCTTGCCCTTACAAACTCCTTGGTTCAACTCCACAATATTGTCGGAGGCTCCCAAGTGAAACCTAGCCAATCTAGGAGACACCACTCTCCAAGAAGTAACAAATGGTGTGTTGATGATGAACTCCTTGCTCTTGTGCTTCAAATGATAGTCTCCCCAACACTCAACTCTCTCTCACAGGATTTGGATTTGGTGGAAAGAAGATTTGAGTGGAAAGCAACTTGGGGAAGGCTAGAGATCAAGATTCATATGGTTGGAATGGAATATCTTGAGCTCAACACAAGTGTAGGTGGTTCTCTCTCAGAACATGTGTATTGGAAGTGTAGATGTGTTTTGATGGCTCTCTCCACGAATGAAGAGTGGGTGGAGGGGTATATATAGCCTCCACACAAAATCTAACCGTTACACACAATCTGCCAAACTTGGTGGGACCGAATGGTTAAACTCGGTCAGACCGATTCAGCAAACCTAGTGACCGTTAGGATTTTTGGTGGGACTGAGATGCAACTCGGTAGGACCGATATGGTTAGGGTTAGGGCATAACGTAATCTCGGTGTGACCGATTACACAAACTCGGTGGCACCGATTTTGGTAATAGGCTAACCAGAGAGTTGGTCAGGTAAACTCGGTGGGACCGATTCGCTCATCTCGGTGAGACCGAAATGTTACAAAAGGGAAACAGAGAGTTTACATTGCAATCTCGGTGGGACCGATCGCTCATTCCGGTTAGACCAAAACGTTACGAAGGGAAACAGAGAAATTGCAATCCCATCTCGGTGAGACCGAGATCCCTATCGGTGAAACCGATTTTCTAGGGTTTGTGGCAGTGGCTATGACATGTGAAACTCGGTGGCGCGGATAGAAAGAATCGGTGGGGCCGAGTTTGACTTTTGGTTTAGGTCATATGTGGATGTGGGAAGATAATTGTGGGTTTTGGAGCATATCACTAAGCACATGAAGCAAGAGGTTCATTAAGCAACACCTCATCCCTCCTTGATAGTATTGGCTTTTCCTATAGACTCAATGTGATCTTGGATCACTAAAATATAAAATGTAGAGTCTTGATCTTGAAGCTTGAGCCAATCTTTTGTCCTTATAATTTTGAGGGATCCACTTTCCTCATCCATGCCATGCCATTCATTGAGCTTTTCCTAAAATATTAATCTTGGAATAATGTTAGCTCAATGAGCTATATGTTCTTAGGAATTACCAAAACTACCCAGGGATAGTTGCACTTTCAATCTCCCCCTTTTTGGTAATTGATGACAACATATAGATCAATGCTTCAACAAATGATAATAAGAGTGAAAGATATCGTCGCTTTGAGAAGTATGTGATAAGCAAGAGCTCCCCCTAAATTTGTGCATATCTTAAGATTTGCTTTGGAATGCAAATGCACAATGAGTTAGGATCATGGGTTACTCTTCCATGTCACATACATCTTGGTGGAGCGCTCAAAATGATAAGAATAAAATACATGCACTCATCACCAAGCAAAGTGAATGATCATATAGGGATAAGAAAGATAATAACATCCAACAAGCATTAAGTGTAGCTTATGATCAAACACATGATCATCAATGTCTCACAGATAAAGGCATAGTATCTCAAGCACTCAAAAGCAAACAAAGTTCAACCAAGAAGACAAGAGAGAACAAAAGAAAACACTCTCTCTCGAAGCCTATGATCTATACATTTTTCTCCCCCTTTGGCAACAAGTTACCAAAAAGTTCATAGAAAATGCATAGCACTAAGACGACTCTCAGGCTTGGTCTTCTGGTGGTGGAGTCTGGATAACGCCGAGGATGAAGGCTTCAGTTGAAGTAGATGGAGATGCTGGGGTAGGAGCTGGAGCTGGTGGAACTGAGGCTGTAGCTGGTGCAGAAGTAGTGGCTCTGGTGTCAGGAACTGGCACTGCAGATGATCTCTGAGCTCTAGGCACTCTGGCAAATGCATTAGTTGTTGTCTTACCCTTCCTCTCCTGCATATCATCCTGTAGTTGCTGCACAACAGACTGAATCTCAGTTACTTTCACATCTAAGTCATAGAACTTTTGTTCCATGATTCTTTTCTAAGATCTCTTGGTTTCGAGTCAGGGTGGCCAGTCCTTTCTCAATTCTCAGAGTTGATGCTATCAGATAACAGAGCTGCTCCTGCTTGTTCTTCAAAAAGTACTTAGATGCCTCCTCTTGAGTTGGCATCTTGGCAGCTTTCTCCATCTTTGCCTTCTCCTTCTTTGCTTGAGCTTGTGCTGATGATGGTTCATTCTCATTCATCACAACTTGATTGTCCTCAAAATCTGGATGGATGGGCAGGTGTTCCTTATCCAATAGGTATGTGCCTGTGCCCATCTTCGAGTTAATCAACTCCTGAATGTGTGGGGCATATCCACAGCTCCTCTTCTGATCAGCTGCTGTCCTCTTGATCGTCTCAACTATGAGGCTCATTACCTTGAACTTTTGTGGCACATCAAATATGTGGAGCAAGTTTATTGCATGGCCTCTGATCATCTTGTGATCACCTGACTTGGGCAAGAGAGTGTGCCTAAGGATCCAGTTGATTGTAGGCAGCCCTGAAAGAAGGAAGTGAACTGATCCAAACTTGAAGGTCTCAAGTTCTTTGTCTGGGATCTCCTTGTACATGTTTGACATGGAATTGTGATCCATCTTCTTCTTGGCATAGACATCCAAGTCATCTTCTTGCTCTTCTGGGGCATTGATCAGTTGAGCCCATTCTGCAACTATAGACTGGTATCTAGTGCCTTCAGTCATCCATACTATCCTGCCATCTGGATAGAAATGTGCTGTGGAGTAGAATTGCATTATGACCTCCTCATTCCACTTTGTGAGCTTCTGCCCAACAAAGTCTGCAACTCCACAAGTTTTGAAGCTGTCAAGCACTCTAGGATAGTGTTCTTCATTCTCCTTGATATACTCCCAGTCAACCCACCTCATATCACACACTATGGGTTTCTTGTCCAGCAGCACTGTCTCATAGAAGTCTTGCTGTTCCTCGGTGTGGAACATGTAATGAACAGCAGTTCCTCTCCTTGAAGCATATGGATCTGCTTCTCTCCATTTTCTTAGCCCTGAATCTCTCCTAATCTCCATATTCTCAGCCACAGGATGAGCATCGTTGTGGTCTGGAATCTTGGGCTTGAGCATCCTTAGAACTTGTCCTTCTTCTTCTTCAGCAACATCAGGCACTGGGGCCTTGTTCTTCTTAGCAACAGATATGTTCCTAGTGCTTCTCTTTGGTGCACTCTTGGGCTTGGAGGCAGCTTTGGGTGCTTCTTTGGGCTTTGATGAAGCAGCCCCTGACCTTATGGCATCACCCATAAGCTTCTGTGCCTTGGGTGCTGGTGCAGCAACCTCTTCTTCCTCTTCTCCCTCAGAGTCTCTCCTCATGGAGGGTTTGCCAAGAACTCTGGCAGTAGTGGTCTTGACTCTCTTCTTCTTCTTATCTTGGCCACCTGCTTCCTCTTCAGATTCCATGGTAAACTTCATGGTTTCTTCAGTTGCAGCCTTCCTTGGCTTAGAAGTGGGAACTCTCCTTGCAGGTGCCTTCTTATGCATACCAGGCTTTGTGGCTGCAGCTGAGCCATATTCCTTCTTGAGCACTTTCTTCTTTGATGTGGCTTCCTCTTCCTCTGCCACATAATATTCTTCCTCAGACTCTGAAGTTCTCTTCTTGCTAGCTCTAGTGGCAGCCTTAGGCAAGTTGCTTGGGGTGCTCCTGCTACCCTCATCAGAGCTACTAGAGGGACTAGTGCCCTCACTCAAGTGAATCTGCTCCTCTGACTTGTTCTGGCTGTCACTTTGGTCAGACATGTTGCAAACTTTGACTGCAGACACTGTGAAGAGATTGTAGATGAGATAGAGTGGATGAGCATCACAAAATGCAGAGATTTTTGCAAAAGAATGAGTCAAAACATAGTTTTAGTTTTCCACAGAAAGCATTTCGGACCAACCGATTTGCAAACTCGGTGATATCGAAGCAGCTTTTGGAACCAAAACTAGTGAACTCGGTCAGACCGAGTCACAGTTCGGTGGAACCGAGACTGCTAGGGCTTCACAAAGTCCTAAACTCGGTCTCACCGATTTGCAATTCTCGGTCAGACCGAGAACCACATGTGCAATGGCCGTGGCCGAATCGGTGGAACCGAGTTCCGCAACCCGGTGGGTCCGAGATGGTTTTGGCGGAAACCTAAACCTAAATTTTTGAATCGCATCTATTCTAAGGATTGTTTTGACTGGATAGAGGTGTTTCAATCGTCGCAAGAATCTTAATGAACACAATGTGCTAGGAATCAGACGGGGATAGCACTGTGATCGAGTCCATACCCTAGTTCGGCGATGAACTCGCTACAGCGGCAACGGCAGAGACGAAATCCGTTGAAGGCGGTGGAGACCAGCGACAGGAGGCGGCTGGCGACGAGGAGGACGATCCGGAGACCCAGAAGGCAGAGCGAGCTATGCGCGGGCGAAGAGGTTTCGGAGAAACTTCCAAAATTTTGCCCGTGAGTATATATAGCCCGACCCTGTCGGCGTGACTGAGTGGAACAACTCGGTGGCACCGAGATGCATAACTGTTGACAGTTACAGCAACTCGATGTGACCGAAAAGTTCAAATCGGTTGCACCGAGATGAAAACCTAGATCGACTTAGTGATCTCGGTATGACCGAAATGGAGGAATCGGTCAGACCAAAACACACAAAGAAGTTTTGGAAGTTTAAGTCTATGACAAATCGGGGACTCCGAGTGCTCCTCACACAGAGTGATTTGAATCTGACTTGATCAAATTTTGTGATGTAGCATGAATAGAGTTTGAGACGAGAAAAGCATAGATAGATAGAGAGGGTTCTTAGGCATTCTTGTCCATCCACTTGGCAAAAAGAAAAGAAAACCAATCAATCAAAACAACTAGTGGATGTCCTCGAATGAGTGAAATATGCAATCAACATGCACAACCAATTCTAGCATCTATCAAGCAATTGGCGATGACTAGGTCATCTATATATGAGTATATTGACTTAGGAGTCAAATGAGAACATTTGATCATAGGTCATACTCATCATTTAAGCACAAGTGGGGTTACCACTTTTACATAAAGCATTGTTGTGTTCACATCATTAGAGTTGCTTTAGCTCAAATCTTAGAGTAAAGCTCCCCCTAGATGTGAGATCCCCCCTAAGAGGGATGAACTAACCTTGGGTTTTGTCGATGATGACTTCGTGTAGATGTTGAAGATGTGGATGCTCAATGTTGATGTAGATCATTTGGAGCTATCCATTGGAGTGAGTTGCACTTTCAATACCTACACGGGTTAGTCCCACAAGGAACAAACAAGGATATCCATAGACATAGAGTGATACACACACAAGATGATGTCTATGAAAGCTTTTAGGTTACCTTGTCCCTTGTCTTACCAACAAGAGGGTTTGTGACTCCTTGAACTAGTGCAAGATTTGGAAGTTGATTGCACTTGTTCTTGCCAAGATGATAAGAGTGAAGTACGTTGGCGGAGTCACCCTCAAGAACTCTCTAGTTCTTCTTCTTCTGGATCCACACCATCTTGATGGGAATCCTCGGAGTTGTAGTTGTACTTGATGAAGTGGAACTTGAAGTAGTCTTGGGGACCCACTTGACTAAGGTCTTAGGAGCTTCTTCAAATGCATCAATTTCCTCTTGAAGCTTGTCCTTGCCTTTTTGCTTGTAGTCTTGTGGTGGAAGATCATCTTGAGCTTGTGTCCCTTTGAAGGAAGTGGGATCATACTTCTCTTGTTGAGGAACAAACTTCGTCTTGGTGTATTGATCTTCTTCCCACTCAACTCCATTGGCATTGAACTTTCGTTCAAAACCAACACCTTGATTCTTCCGGTGCCTTCCTTGCTTGCGTACAATTTCCTCGAATTGCTTACTTCCGGCAAGGCTCTTGTAATCAAGAGAACTACTAGAAGCAACAATATTGGATTTAGCATGATCATTGTTACTACTAGAGGAAGAATCTTTCTTGTTCTTGTTACTAGACTTGACTTGAGGCATGTAAGTGGATAAGAGTAAGCGCTTGGCAATGTAAGAACTTTTCTTACGAAGATCATCATTGATTGCTTTTAAGAACTCATGCTCTTGCTCAAGGTTGAGCTTTTCAAAGCGTAATTTCTCATGAGTCCTTAAAAGTTCGCGATGATCTCCTAAGATAGTTTCATGAGCTAACTTAAGAGTGTTTAGTTCTTTAGTTAGAGACTCAATCTTCTCCTTATCATTGTCATTCGTTTTAGCATGATTAATTGACGTTTCATCATAGTATTCATCACTAGAGTTGTCAACAAGTAAATCATCATCACCTAACAAGTCATCTTCATCACTATTGAAATCAACATACTCGGGATGTGATACCTTTGGGCCTTTAGCCATGAAGCATGTTCCAACTCCTTCATTTGGTGAGTCAAATATGTCATAGGAGTTGGTTGACACAAGTTCTAGACCGGCAACACCTTCATCTTGAGTATATTCGGAGTCGGAGTGATAGCTTCTCTCGGAGTGGTTGTCTGAGTCGAACCCAGATACCCATTGACCAACATGAGCTTGATGTCTTAGTTTTGTGTGGCTCCTTGATGACTTGTCCTTTCTTTCCGAATCCTTGCTTCTCCGTGAGTGTCTTCGTTCATAACGATCATCTCTACTCCTTCTTTCTCTAGATGGTGATTCTTCTCTTCTACTTCTTCTCTAGGGAGAATCTTCTCTTCTTTTGTAGGGAGCCGTACACTCATTGGAATAATGTCCGGGCCTTCCACAATTGTAGCAGTTTTGCTCTCGACTAGAAGATCTTTTTTCATTGTAGGACCTTGACTTGGAGCTTCTATCTTTGCTTCTACTCTTGTAGAACTTGTTGAAGTTCTTCGCCATTAAGCTCAATTCTTCATTAAAGGCTTGTTTCTCACTTGATGATGTGGGGGCTTCACATGAGGTTTTGTAAGCACCACTTGATTTGTTGTGAAGTTCCTCTTTATCCTTGAGTGACATCTCATGAGCAACAATTCTTCCAATGACTTCCGTTGGCTTGAGATCTTTGTAATTTGGCATCATTTGGATCAATGTGCACACGGTATCATATTTTCCATCCAAGGCTCTTAGGATCTTCTTGATGATGAATCTATCGGTCATCTCTTCACTCCCTAAGCCGGCAATCTCATTTGTGATAAGAGCAAGCCTAGAGTACATTTCAGCGACACCTTCACCATCCTTCATTTTGAACTTGTCAAGTTGAATTTGAAGCACATCCAATTTGGATTCCTTGACGGAGTCGGTACCTTCATGCATATCAATCAAAGTATCCCAAATTTCCTTTGCATTCTCAAGACGGCTGATTTTGTTGAATTCTTCGGGGCACAATCCGTTGAAGAGGATATCACAAGCTTGAGCGTTGTATTGCAGCATCTTCAACTCTTCCGCGGTAGCTTCACGGTTCGGTTCTTTCCCATCAAAGAAGTCACCTTGCAAGCCAACACACACAATAGCCCAAACGGCGGGGTTATGTCCAAGAATATGCATTTTCATCTTATCCTTCCAACTAGCAAACTTAGTTCCATCAAAGTAAGGACCTCTACGGTGATAATTTCCCTCGCTAGATGCCATACTCTCCTAGGTTGTGAAACCAAGGCTATGACCACCAAAAGCTATGGAAATCAAATCAAATGGAGACCAAAGCTCCGATACCACTTGTAGGATCGGAAGTATGTCTAGAGGGGGGTGATTAGACTACTTGACCAAATAAAAATCTAGCCTTTTCCCAATTTTAGTTCTTGGCAGTTTTTAGCTATCTTAGCACAAGTCAAGCAATCTCCACACAATTCAAGCAAGCATGCAAAAGAGTATATTAGCAGCGGAAAGTAAAGCATGCAACTTGCAAGAAAGGAAAGGGAAGGGTTTGGAGGATTCAAACGCAACTGGAGACACGAATGTTTTTGGCGTGGTTCCGATAGGTGGTGCTATCGTACATCCACGTTGATGGAGACTTCAACCCACGGATGGTAACGGTTGCGCGAGTCCACGGAGGGCTCCACCCACGAAGGGTCCACGAAGAAGCAACCTTGTCTATTCCATCACGGCCATCGCCCACGAAGGACTTGCCTCACTAGCGGTAGATCTTCATGAAGTAGGCGATCTCCTTGCACCTACAAACTCCTTGGTTCAACTCCACAATCTTGTCGGAGGCTCCCAAGTGACACCTAGCCAATCTAGGAGACACCACTCTCCAAGAAGTAACAAATGGTGTGTTGATGATGAACTCCTTGCTCTTGTGCTTCAAATGATAGTCTCCCCAACACTCAACTCTCTCTCACAGGATTTGGATTTGGTGGAAAGAAGATTTGAGTGGAAAGCAACTTGGGGAAGGCTAGAGATCAAGATTCATATGGTTGGAATGGAATATCTTGGGCTCAACACAAGTGTAGGTGGTTCTCTCTCAGAACATGTGTATTGGAAGTGTAGATGTGTTCTGATGGCTCTCTCCACGAATGAAGAGTGGGTGGAGGGGTATATATAGCCTCCACACAAAATCTAACTGTTACACACAATCTGCCAAACTCGGTGGGACCGAATGGTTAAACTCGGTCAGACCGATTCAGCAAACCTAGTGACCGTTAGGATTTTCGGTGGGACTGAGATGCAACTCGGTAGGACCGATATGGTTAGGGTTAGGGCATAACGTAATCTTGGTGTGACCGATTACACAAACTCGGTGGGACCGATTTTGGTAATAGGCTAACCAGAGAGTTGGTCAGGTAAACTCGGTGGGACCGATTCGCTCATCTCGGTGAGACCGAAATGTTACAAAAGGGAAATAGAGAGTTTACATTGCAATCTCGGTGGGACCGATCGCTCACTTCGGTTAGACCGAAACGTTATGAAGGGAAACAGAGAAATTGCAATCCCATCTCGGTGAGACCGAGATCCCTATCGGTGAAACCGATTTGCTAGGGTTTGTGGCAGTGGCTATGACATGTGAAACTCGGTGGCGCCGGATAGAAAGAATCGGTGGGGCCGAGTTTGACTTTTGGTTTAGGTCGTATGTGGATGTGGGAAGATAATTGTGGGTTTTGGAGCATATCACTAAGCACATGAAGCAAGAGGTTCATTAAGCAACACCTCATCCCTCCTTGATAGTATTGGCTTTTCCTATAGACTCAATGTGATCTTGGATCACTAAAATATAAAATGTAGAGTCTCGATCTTGAAGCTTGAGCCAATCTTTTGTCCTTATAATTTTGAGGGATCCACTTTCCTCATCCATGCCATGCCATTCATTGAGCTTTTCCTGAAATATTAATCTTGGAATAATGTTAGCTCAGTGAGCTATATGTTGTTAGGAATTACCAAAACCACCCAGGGATAGTTGCACTTTCAACGCATTGCGCATAACTACGCATAATCTATGCATAACTGTGCATAAGCATGCGCTTTGGTCAGTAAAGCGTAAGTCAGTGTCAAAACGCACAATTAACGCCTAGCGCTTTTTGAACTATGATAGCAATGGAATCTTAAAGAACAGTTGTTCTTCAGGTTTAGGCACTTGTTCTACATGAATAGAGTACAGTAAGACGCAAAAATATAATACTTAAAAATAGAAAATGAGCTCATAGAGCTTACCACATTCTTGGTTCGGGACCAGTACAGAACAAGGCGTTCCCAGTCATCGTCCAGTAAGTGTGTCTCAGGAGAACGTAAGGGAATTTGATGAGTTTCTTTGCTGGTGAAGTACGTTTTCTTCAGGTAATTCCGATACTGCCACCAAGCATTCTTGAAGATAGCAGAGGTATTAGCACAGGTTACCTCATCCTGAGTTTCCAAATCGGTCCTTCTTTATAGAGAAAAATGGGAAAATTTGCTGTATTATAACCATCATGGAGGTAGGATGTATGGGACGAAGCAAAGTAATTGCCATGAATAACATTACTTACACATAACTCCTGGACAAACACCTGCAACTGGCATTTTCCTTCATCTTTAGTATAATATTTCCAAGATGGGAAGATACGCACATACGATTTAACAACATCAAATGCGATAGATGCTAAACTACGACTAGCTGGTTGTGCTTCCTCCACAGGAATAGGCGTACTAACTGGTGGAGTTGGGGTTCGCCATGATAATATTGGCCCTTTGGGCACTGGAGCTGCCTTACTAACTGCTCTTGTTTGGGAGCTCTATGGTGGAGATGGTGCTGTGTCAACAGGAACTGGGTTACTATCGGCTGGGGTTAGGGTTAGATTGGGTGAAGCTGGTTCTCTGTCCATCGCAGTAGGGGTACAATCTGCGAGAGTTTGGGTTATGTGTGGTAGGGCTGGTTCTTGTGCATGTACAACCGGGGTTCTATCTCCACCAAGAGGTAGCACTGTTTTATTTGAAGACCGTGTTTTTAGTCCGCTAGATATTGGCATCACCCGCTTGTCGGTGTACAAAAGAGGGGCACACTTTTTGTACCCCTATAACTGTGCACGGGCAGTCTGAGCCACGGGCACCACCACACCGAGGAAGGCAAGGGAGGTGAGCCAAGGTAAGACCAGAGCTCAAGAGAAGCAGAACGACACCAAGACCAAGACCACAAAGAGCAAAGGGGACGAAGCAGACTCCCCCGGCAAGATCCTTGCCAGGGGGGGCAGTTTTAGCAACCCCGGCAAGACCCTTGCCGTGGCAACTCGCCCCACACCTACGGAGCGAGTCACCCTTGAGTCCACTGCCCCCATGGGGCAAGGACTCGGGAGACATCCCCGTGGTGGCATGCAGATCTTTATGAAGACGTTCAAGATCATATACACACTATAGAAGATGATGACCCTTGGCGGGATCCCAGCCAAGGAAGACCACAAGGCCCCCGGCAAGCGCCTTGCCGGGGATGACACTAGGCGCCTCAGCAAGACCCTTGCCGGGGCCCCGGCAAGGCCCTTACCGAGGACGTCTACGGGCCACCATCGGGCCCACGCCAACCAAACCTCCACCGCCGTTCGCATGCAGCTGCCGACCCAACCAGCTGGGCAGGCACCTGCGTGGCGGCATGCAGATCTTCGTGGAGACCCACCACTGCGCCACCTCAGTTGCCTGCCTGCCTACATGGCATCACAGGCACCGTTGGCCAGGGCGCATGTCAACACAAGAGGGAGTGGCGACGGACGAGACAGGTCTCTCCCCCGTCCCTGATAAAGCAAGGACACCTAAGCAAGACGCATTAAATGTGCCTTGTCATGTAATGCGAGGGATAACCTCGCATCACTGTACCCTTTCCACCTCATGTGTGCCACTGTGGCAACCCCTTTTCCTATAGAAGGAGGCCCGAGGCGACCAGGAGAAGGATTCGGCTTTTTGGAGCTCCTCACACCCCATAGCTAGCTCAAGAACACAGATATCCAATCCACCAAAGCAGGAGTAGGGTTTTACGCATCCTCGCGGCCCGAACCTGGATAAACGAACCCTGTGCTACCTGTTTGATCCGCTCTTCTCACGACCCCGCGCCCGACTAACCGTAGTAGGGATTCTTGTGATCCCATAGGTGTCGTTCCCACCGACATCTTTGGCGCGCCAGGTAGGGGGCGCAAGTTGTGAGAATCGGCTTTAGCAGTTAGTTCGACGCTTCTTAATCGTCATGGCGCCCAAGAAGAAGACGACGGTGGCGGTTGGCCAGTTGGAAGCCGGACATCCCGTCCCGACGCGGGCGAGCAGCAGACCGGTCGCGGAAAGGACCCGGGGCGCCGCTCGCGAACACCAACACCGTCCCAGCAGCCGGAGTTTGGGAGGTGGCGATGTTCGTGCGCTTGGCAATGGGACGCACACTGCCAAATCCAAAGACGGAGCCAGGCCCTCAGTGAGTGGCGCGGGGCCTTCCAAGATCGCTGCCACCCCGCCCGAAGGCGACGCGAGGGCTTCCAAGACTCCCACGCCGGCGCCAACGGCGCGCTCCTCCCAGGCGGCGTGCGATGAACGGCATAATCATGCCGAAGACCCTGGGCGTCGCCGCGGGAAGAGCCCCAAGTGCCACTCCCGGGACGTAGAAGACCTGCCCGCTCGCCGGGGCGCTGGTGAAGATGACATGCGACCGCGGGGTCGTGATAGAGCTCCTTCTGACATGGTCAGAAGTCGAAGCGCGTCGCGATCCGTGCAGGTTTCGCTGCCACCAACGCCAGCAGAAGCCCTGGCGCGCGCAGTTGCTCCTCGATTTTCCTCCCACTACAGGGTAACTCGACGAATGCAGAGCCACTATCCGAAGCCTTGTTGTGGTGGCCAACAAAGACGAACCAGGTCCGGTGGAGCCCCCGGGTCAACGCTCCGATGGAGTCCCATGCACCAGTGGCGGGAAAGCCGGCGGCGCCGCGACCATGGTGCATTCGCCTCCTCCTCGCCCGGTACCACGGACGCCAGCTCGTCGCGACGTTGCGGGCGACGACGTCTCCATAGCGTCGTCTGACCCACGGACCCACTGTGACCAGCGCCAAGTTCTTTGGGAACGAGAACATGAAGACGCTCGTACCACTATCGAGCGCCGCGCGCGGAGCGTGCCACCAGTCGGATAGGCGAGTAGGGCCTGCTGTGAACCACCCGGCCCCGGAGAGCCCTGGAGGCCTACCTTACGAGGTAGGTTGTCCGGCTTTTACCCGTGAGCTACGGCAGTTCCAGTGGCCCACGCACCGCACCTTTAAATCTGACGTTGGCGAAAAGTACAGCGGCAAGACCCACCCGTCCGAGTTCCTCAGCATCTACACCATCGCGATGCAGGCTGCCGGAGCCCGCGATGATAAGGTGCTTGCGAATTACTTTCCATTGGCTCTTAAACCCAACGCCATGTCATGGTTGATGCACTTGCCGGTAGACTCTATTTCCTCCTGGTCAGATTTGTGCCATGAGTTCGTGGGCGCCTTTACTGGAGGTCACCAAGCCCATGGCCAAGCAAGCGACATGCACGTCATTCCCTAGAAGGGAGGCGAGAGTCTCCGCGAGTATATACAGAGGTTCAGCCGGATACAGTACAATATCCCTGATGTTCACCCTGCCGCCATCATCAGCGCATTCCATCAGAACGTGCGTAACCGCAAGATGCGCGTAGAGCTGGCAATGAATAAGGTGAAAGATGTGGCAGAACTCTATGTTCTTGCTGACAGATGTGCCCGAGCTGAAGAGGGAAGGAAGTACCCCGGCGAAGATGCCGGCGTGTAAACCGACTCCTCAGACGAGGATACTGCCACCCCGGCGAAGAAAGGCCAGCGCCGCAACAGGAAGCGCAAGGGTAAAGCCGTGCTTGCCGTCGAGGGATCTAATGATACCGGCTCCACCAAGAAAACCAAGGCAGATGACCCCGGCAAGGAAATTGCCGGATGTGTCGCCTGCCAGGCCTTGGCGGCTGCCGAGAAGCTAGGAAACTCTGGCAAGCAATACTGCAAGATCCATCGCACCAAAGGCCATGCTCTCCAAGACTGCCGACAGGTTGAGCTCCTCGCTGAGAAGCAGAGGGCTGAATATGAGAGGCGGGACAAGGAGAAAGGCCAGGATGGTGTTGAGGGGTCCGGCAAGAAGCGTGACAGCCAGGTGGGCCGTTGCGGCAAGGATAAACAGCAGGAGAGGCCCGCCCGGGGCCGTGATAGAAAGCCCGAAGACGATGATCACGAAGAGGACGACGAGTCCGGCGACCAAGAGTTTCAGAAAGCCACAGAGGCCATGTGCGTCGATGGCGGCGCCTCGCTGCATACCTCTCACCGCCGGCTTAAACAGTGGGCGCATGAGATTACAGCAGCAGAGCCGTCGTTTGATGCCCAAAGGCCGCTGAAGTGGTCCAGCACACCTATCATTTTTGACACTGAGGATCACCCTGATCGCACTACTGCGGTCGGGTGCTTGCCATTGTTGGTTTCACCAACAATACGCAACCTCAAGGTGACAAAGATGCTAGTCGATGGCGGAGCCGGTCTAAACTTAATCTCGCCTGCTGTGATCGAGAAACTGCAGATTCCTGATGGAGACCTCGAAGAAACGGGCACATTTCAGGGGGGTCAACCCGGGAAGAAGTCAACCCAAGGGAAAGGTCACGCTACCTGTGACTTTTGGAAGTGATCTGAACTACAGGACAGAAAGGATCGTGTTTGATGTTGCCAAGATCCCAGGGCCCTACAACGGGATCCTTTGCCGCCCAGTGCTGGCCAAGTTCATGGCGGTGTCACACTACGCCTACAACACCCTGAAGATGCCAGGACCTGTGACGATCATCACCATCCCCTCCGATAAGAAAGATGTGCTGATTTGCACTGACCAACTATACCAGCAAGCAATTGCAGCAACGGCCGCCACTAGGGCACTTGCTCCTGCCGCTGGGACCCCGGGAGGAAAGAAGAAGAATAAGACCGGTGAGACCTCGGACACCCACTCCGGCAAGCGCACCTCTTCGGAGTGTAGCGCTCCCGTCGAGGACGTGCCAGAGAGCTCCACCGGCGGAAACAAGAAGTCCAGGGCCATACCGTCGGGAACCAAGAAGGTTTCTGTCAATGAGGACGGCAGGGGAGGAGCTTTTACCATAAGCTCCACCCTTGACGACAAATAGGAAGGCGCGCTCATCACCTTCCTGCGGGCGAATGTCGATGTGTTTGCATGGCAAGCTTCCGACATCCCCGACGTTCCCAGGGAGGTGATTGAGCACCACCTTGCTGTCTGTCCTCATGCGCGGCCCTTCAAGCAGAAGGTCAGGATGCAAGCTTTGGAACGACAATAGTTCATCACAGAGGAGATTCGGAAACTGGAAGCAGCGGGTTTTGTAAGAGGAGTACTCCATCCAACGTGGTTGGCCAATCTGGTGGTGGTGCGCAAGGCAAATGGGAAGTGGAGGCTGTGTATTGATTACACAGATATCAATAAGGCTTGTCCCAAAGACCCCTTCCCGTTGCCGCGCATCGACCAGATTGTTGACTCCACAGCTGGGTGTGATCTGTTGTCATTCCTCGATGCCTACTCCGGCTACCACCAGATCTTCATGACAAGAGAAGACGTAGAGAAAACGACATTCATCACCCCATGTGGTACGTATTGTTTCATGCGGATGCCTTTCAGGTTGAAGAGTGCTGGTTCAACGTTTGCAAGGGCGGTCCAGATTGGTTTTGAACCCCAGCTCCATAGAAATATGGAAGCTTATATGGATGATATAGTGGTCAAAACCAAGAACAGGGCAACCCTCATACCGGATTTACAAGAAACATTTGCGAACCTACGCAAGATCAACCTCAAACTGAACCCTGAGAAGTGCGTCTTTGGCGTCCCGTCCAGCAAGCTTCTCGGGTTCTTTGTGTCGCAGCGTGGGATAGAGACCAATCCGGACAAGATCAAAGCTATAGAGAAGATTGAAGCACCCAAGCGAGTCAAGGATGTGCGTCGGCTTGCTGGCTGCGTTGCCGCCATGAGCAGGTTCATTTCCAAGTCCGCCGAGCGCGCCCTTCCCTTTTTCAAGATTTTGAAAAAGGCGGGCCCAATGGAGTGGACACCAGAAGCCGAAGCAGCATTGCAAGATTTGAAGAAGTATCTCTCCTCCGCACCAATACTAGTTGCGCCTAGGCCACGGCAACCGTTGCTCCTATACTTGGCGGCGACGAACCAAGTGGTCAGCGCCGCACTAGTGGCGCAGAGAGAGGTTGACGACGATGTAATGGCAGCGACAGAGCCCGACGCCACCAATGCAGAGACGACACAGCCAGCTGAAGTGCCACCGAAGAAGAAAATGATGCAGCACCCGGTCTACTTTGTTAGTTCCCTCCTGCAGGGGGCTAGATCAAGGTACTCCGGCGTGCAGAAACTGCTCTTCGGCCTTCTTATGGCCTCGAGGAAGCTGCGTCACTACTTCCAGGCACACGAGATCACTGTCGTCACTCGCCTCCCTCTGCAACGGATATTGCACAATCCAGATGCAACGGGAAGAATCATGGAGTGGGCACTGGAGCTGTCCAGCTTTGGCCTCAAGTTTGAAAGTACTTCAACGATTCAGAGCCGAGTCCTGGCAGAGTTCATTGCAGAATGGACCGCGACGCCTGACGAAGAAGCCCAAGAGACTGCTCTCCCCGGCAAGGAGGCAAGTTGCAATTGGATCATGTACTTTGATGGAGCTTTCTCCTTACAAGGCGCCGGGGCTGGCGTACTGCTTGTCGCGCCCACCGGAGAGCACCTCAAGTACGTGATCTAGATGCACTTCCCCAGGGAGGTGTCAACAAACAATACGGCTGAGTACGAAGGGCTGCTTGCCGGTCTTAGGATCGCAGCGGACCTCGGATCAAGAAACTCGTCATCAGAGGCGACTCGCAACTTGTCGTCAAACAAGTCAACAAAGATTACCAGAGCCCGTTGATGAAGGCCTACGTCAATGAAGTGAGAAAGCTGGAAGAGCGTTTTGACGGTATACAGGCAGAATACGTTCCCCGAGCGGAGAACGACCTCGCCGATTACCTGTCAAAACACGTTGCCCTCAAGCTACCTGTGGAACCAGGTACCTTTGTGCTTCAGCTAACTCAGCCATCCGTTGATCCATCAACAGAGCAGAACAAGAGGAGGAAATCATGGCCCGGCAAGTACTTTCCCGCCGAGCTCCCCGGAGCCGCCGGCAAGGATGTTGCCGGGGACACTGAACCCGCCGTGGGACGGCTTGCTCCGGCGGTGCGTCAAGAGTTGCCGACGGTTCTTTGGTCGATCAGAACTACGCCAAATCGAGCCACCAGCTAGACACCCTTTGCCCTAGTATATGGGGCAGAAGCAGTTATCCCCACTGAACTCATATACGGGTCACCTCGAGTGCTCGCTTATGATGAGCTTGAGCAAGAGCAACTACGGCAAGATGACGCAACACTCCTTGAGGAAGATCGTCTTCGAGCGGCTATGAGAGCAGCACGCTACCAGCAAGCCTTGCGCCGCTACCATAGCTGCAAGGTTCATGCCCGAAGCCTTGAGGAAGGTGACCTTGTTCTTCGGCGCATTCAATCGGCCAAGAATTCCAACAAGTTGACGCCAAAGTGGGAAGGCCCTTATCGGGTAATACGAGTCACCAGGCCCGGCGCAGTCCGCCTGGAGACCGAAGATGCCGTTCCGGTGAGTAACTCCTGGAACATTGAGCATCTTCGCAAGTTTTACCCGTGAGGCGCGGCTTGCCGGGCCCCCCGGCAAGCCACCTTTTGTACAAGCCTTGCCGATGATGCATGTAACCCTTTGTACAAAGCCAGGCGCAGACCCTGAGCATAAATAAATGAAGCGCTGGCGCCCTAAGTTATAGCATGCATGCTAGGTCGAGTCTCGTCCTTGGTTAGGGTTGATAGTGCTTAGTGGCGACTAACCCCTAGCTTAGAGGTCGAGTGTGCATCCCTTTGTCCTTCTTTTGTCTTCTTTGGTTCACAGGACACGCAGATATCCTTGCCGAACCACTTGGGAGAAAAAAGAGGAGGAACAGACCAACATCTAGGCCCCGACAAGCCAGTATTGCCGGGGGCTGCAAGAGCAAAAATTCACCCACGACAAACCAGGATTGCCGGGGGCTGCAGCTTCAGATAAGTTCTTCATCCCTTATCATGCACTAGTCGTCAACCCGTGCGTTCGCACTGGCTAGCCTACAAAAGTTTCCGGTAATTCCATTTGTATGTCCTAAGAAATTTAATTTCATCTAGTAACCTAGTTGAAACTGTTGATTTTATAGTTATTTTTTAGATATTTAAATGAAATGGTTTAGTTGTCTCCAGAATATAACAACTTTTATGTCAACACTTCGTTATTGTACTCTCTCATCTCAGCAGTAGCACATTTTGTCGAAAAAAATGTGTACAATAATCATTGTCTTACACTTTCTTTGTAAAATTGTGCTCACATTAATAAAAAGATACTACACATTCCTTGAACAAATTAGGATTAACAAATTGAAGCCAAGGATATTCTTGTTTTTTTGGAAATAACTCACGTCGATTGCTTGGGTCGTATATATGCTAAATCATCCATTTTTGGAAATAACTCACGTTGAGGCAGCGACCATATGTAGGAGTCCACCGAGATTTTAACCAGATGAATATTTTATTGATGGAGTCTTATTTTTATTTTTATTTGACAAACAATCAGCCATATCATAGGAGTTTTTAACCGGGACTTTCCTTCTTTGTTTTTCTTTTTTTACTGAAAATCCCGAGGGAGTTTTTAACGGGGACTTTCCTTCTTTCTTTTCTTTTTTATTGAAAATCCCGGGGGCTTTGTATCTTAATTTATGGGAACGGGAGATGGCTTTCCTTCTTAATTACGTGAGATTTTCCTTGTTTTTTCTTTTAACGTGAGAATTTCCTTGTTTATTTTTCCTTTTTACATGATAACTTCCTTGTTTTTTTCTTGCGTGTGGGGATTTCCATGTTTTTTATTTTATTTTTATGTGATATTTTCTTCTACCGGACCTGATAATCTGCGGTAGGCAAGTTTCTTCAATCCTGATCTTAAATTTTACGTGAGACGATCTAACTGATTAACTAATTTTTTTTATATGTGTATTAATTAGTTTTGATGAGGTGGATTAATGAGATGTCATGAAATTTCGGGAGCTTTCCTTCTTAATTTGTGGGAACGGATGGAGACTGTCTTGTTTTTGTTGATTGTAGAGACTTACCTTATTTTCCTACGTCACGTTTCCTTTTATTTTGTACGTCAGGATTTCCTTATTTGTTACTTCGTATGTCAGGCTACGGGTCAGATGGATTTTTCTATAAGACTTGGTTTTTTACGTGAGGTTTCCCTTTTTTTTGTACGTGAGGCTTTCCTAGTTTTTTTCAACTAATGTTAGACTTAGACGTGTCAGATGCATCTTCTCTAAAGGACGGCATCATCTGTGTTACACAACTTTTCCTTTTATCCTGATCGTAAATTTTACGATCTAACAGTTTAATTAATTTTGATGATGTAGATTAATGAGAGGTCAAGAAAGGTGCCTCCAATTAGTAAATATAAGATTCCGTTATGGACTGAGGTATGTGAAACCTGGTTTTCTTTCTTAAACTACCATGCTCCCCTAACTATAGGCCCTAGGACTCGTTCCTGGGACCAAGTTAGGTCGTAGTCGCGGCAGCGAAAGGATGAAACAAGGAGCCTGGACCCGCCTCATCCCTGCCTCCGCCGAAAGCGTGAGAAAGGTCGAGTGAAGTGGGAAAACGGCAAGGCCTGTTGCCGGGCGAGAAAATGTTTATCTTAGAGATATCAAGGATTTACTCCTTGTCGTGGGTTCCACCCATAAACACGTGGCCCGGCAAACATCCCTTTTTCATTAAAAACATTCCACTCAGGTACAGTCCATAGGGAATGAAAAACATGAATGATGGGATTACAAGCTTTAAATTCAACAAAGGCCCGAAGGCTTACAAACTAAAAAGAGATAAGGTGCCCATAATCCCTTTCTTGTCCCTCTCCTCAGGAGGCGGGTCAAGGAGGCGAAAAGGGCAAAAGGGGAGCCTAGGCGAGGTACGGGTGGCAGAACACACCAGGAGAATATCTCGGTGGCCGTACGAAGGCTGGATGGTGATGGCGGCGCCGGAAGCAGAGCTCGAAGAAGAGGCGGCAGGACGTCAGCACGCGTCGAAGGAGTCGGTGCCCGCGTACTCCGACTTGATGGCCTTGCCGCCCGCCCTCTTCCTCTTCCGCAGCCTCCCAATGCCAGCCGCTCAAGGAGACGACCCCGAGAAGTTCAAGGGGGCCGGCGACACGGATGATGGGGTCGCCGGTGCCGCACGGAGCGGCACCCGACACCTAGTCGGACCCGTCATCCTGCCGCCTACCGCCCTCGTCGTCGCTGCCGCTGTCTTCCTCGTCACTCCCGCCTGAGGAAGAATCTTCGCTATCAGAAGAGCTATCCACGCAGCACCTTGCACGGGTCCCAAGGAGCCCGAAGACCTTGACAGAGAGAAGGCCACCCTCCATCAGTTTAAAATGGAGAGTGAGCCCCTCCGTCAAGCGGTGGATGTGAGCAAACGTCTTCCATCCCCGACGAAGATACATCATGTGAGGAGCGGGGAAGTCGACGCGGACCCGCGTGCCACTGATCCCGCAGCCCCTCATGTGCAGCCGCAGTGACTCCAGCGGATCCAGCTCCATCTCCCGCGCAAATGGAGTCGGGAGACGAAGGCGACGACGCGGCGGCCGGCGCAGCCTGACGAAGAACTCACAAGGGTCATCCCCAACATGGCCCTCCATTGGAGGGGGAGCTGCTGGCGGAGGCGAGGCCGGCGCGCCGCCCCGTCTTCCTCTTACCCGAGCGCCCCGGCCTCGCCCACAGCCTCGCCCCCTCCCCCTTCCCCTCGCGGCTGGCTCTGCCACCGCAGGCGCAGGAGAAGGAGGGATGCGTTGTGGAGCGGCGACCCTCGCTGCCACCGTTGAAGGACCAGGATTCCTTCTCTCCATGACGGATGGAAGGGGGAGCAGAAGCTGAAGGAAGAAGAAAGTGAAAGAATGCGGGACGCCATCCCCCTCCCGCTCTTTATAAAGGAATGGGGTTGGGGCTCGGGCGCCCCGCTCGGCCAATCAAGACACGGAAGGCGCAGGGAGCCAGGACCGACCCGGCGCTCCAACCAGCGACGGCCCGGTTCCCCGCCTCCACCGTGTGCCACCCCAAGCGCATGGGAGACACGTGGCGGACGTGCAGAACCAAGGGGACGAGTTAGGCGACCTCTCCCCACCCCGTGATCATGGGGAGTGGACGCCTTAAAGACCACGCCTCGGCCCCGTTCAGTAAATGGGCCGCGCCTCCACGCCTCCCTCCGTTTTTGGGGAAGGCGCGAACCGCCCCCTTTACTACGACGTGACACATGTGTGTAGAGCTCAGCCCCACGCATGCCGCCCATGTCACGCACGCCTCCCCACGCCGCGCCACGCGTGAGAAGCATGGGAAGCATAGCGCGCGGAGAAACTTACAGCGGTAAAAACCGCCCCGCCTGCCCGCGCACCGTTTTTGGGCCTAGCCCAACAACGCGTTGCGCTTATGTGTGGCCTAGGCCCGGGGGCTCCTGTCGGTGTACAAAAAGAGGGGCACACTTTTTGTACCCCTATAACTATGCACGGGCAGTCTGAGCCACAGGCACCACCACATCGAGCAAGGCAAGGGAGGTGAGCCAAGGTAAGACCAGAGCTCAAGAGAAGCAGAACGACGCCAAGACCAAGACCACAAAGAGCAAAGGGGACGAAGCAGACTCCCCCGGCAAGATCCTTGCCGGGGGCTGTTTTAGCAACCCCGGCAAGACCCTTGCCGTGAAAAATCGCCCCACACCTACGGAGCGAGTCACCCTTGAGTCCACTGCCCCCATGGGGCAAGGATTCGGGAGACATCCCCATGGTGGCATGCAGATCTTTATGAAGACGTTCAAGATCAGATACACACTATAGAAGATGACGACCCTTGGCGGGATCCCAGCCAAGGAAGACCACAAGGCCCCCGGCAAGCGCCTTGCCGGGGATGACAACAGGCGCCTCGGCAATACCCTTGTCGGGGCCCCGGCAAGGCCCTTACCGAGGACGTCTACGGGCCACCATCGGGCCCACGCCAACCAAAACTCCACCGCCGTTTGCATGCAGCTGCCGACCCAACCAGCCGGGCAGGCACCTGCGTGGCGGCATGCAAATCTTCGTGGAGACCCACCACTGCGCCACCTCAGTTGCATGCCTGCCTACATGGCATCACAGGCACCGCTGGCTAGGGCACGTGTCAACACAAGAGGGAGCGGCGACGGACGAGACAGGTCTCTCCCCCGTCCCCGATAAAGCAAGGACACCTAAGCAAGACGCATTAAATGCGCCTTGTCATGTAATGCGAGGGATAAACTCGCATCACTGTACCCTTTCCACCTCTTGTGTGCCACTGTGGCAACCCCTTTTCCTATAAAAGGAGGCCCGAGGTGACCAGGAGAAGGATTCGGCTTTTTGGAGCTCCTCACGCCCCATAGCTAGCTCAAGAACACAGATATCCAATCCACCAAAGCAGGAGTAGGGTTTTACGCATCCTCGCGGCCCGAACCTGGATAAACGAACCGTGTGCTACCTATTTGATCCGCTCTTCTCACGACCCCGCGCCCCGCTAACTGTAGTAGGGATTCTTGTGATCCCACAGGTGTCATTCCCACCGACACCGCTCCAATTCAAATGGCTGATAAACAGGAAACATAGTTGAATGTACAGACATTGTATGAGAGACAGATGCAATAGATAGTGTGGAAAAAAGAGGGCATGAAATAGTTGACATGTATATTGTTTAACTAAAACGGATAGCATGACATAATTTCACATATATGATGTCTATCTAAACTGGATAGCATAGCATAACATAATTCAAAGATATGATGAATAACTAAACAAGATCGCATGACATAATTCACCTACATGTTATCTAAGTAATCAGGATCGCATCATTTAATTCAGAGATGTGATTTATATGCTAAACAGAGGTCATTCGATATGATGTCTGAACTAAGAACATGGTGTTGAATATTGTGTATATGATGTCTAAACTATACAATGCAAGACACCGTATGCATGATATGAGCAGTATAACCGTGCCAAGTTAGAGCATACACCTCAGTGGGGGAATAGGACTGGTCATTTGTCTCTGAATCCATCTCTGAGGAGCTATCGGGACCCAACAAGAGATCTGCTTCGACAGGTAGCACTGTCTGCTCTGAAGGCCTTGTTTTCACTCCAGATTTTTCCATCTCCCACCCAAATGGCTGATTCACAGGAAGAGTAGTTTAATGTACAAACATTGTCGACAAATGGAAATGTAATGAAGAAAAGGATGGGCAAGATATCATTCAAATATATGATGCCTGGTTAAACAGGATGGCATTGCACATTTCACATATATTATGGTTGGTTAAAAGACATGAGACTGCATAATTCCCATATATGATATAGAAACTAAACAGGTGGCATTATAGAACATGTCTAAACTAAGAAGATGACATATATGATGTCAAAAGTAGGCACTGCAAGGCAACATATGCATGATATGACTAACATCATCATGCCAAGGTAGAGCAAACACCTTGGGGGGTAAATAGGAGTGGTCAGCGGCGTGTGAATCCGCCTCAGAACAGATATCTTCCTCTGGATTACAATCTGGAGAGGGGTGGGGAGGGTTTGCCATTGAACCCACCATGGAGCCATGTCTGCATGACATTGTATTGTCGCGCAAAACTCTTCTCTTTTTCTCTACATGTTCAGCATGACTGTATACAATATCTGACAAGCATACGAAAAAAATATGGTGAGATTATGTAAGGAGAGCATGCAGAAATGTATACCTACTAATAAAATAAATAGGTATTCTTAGTCCTTCATGCTATTTATAGAAAACCCCCTAATGTTTTTGACATTAAACCCGCAGTACATATCAAATGTTTTTTAAAATACTCATATCTTTTAAACCATAACTCCAAATTTAACATGTTATATATGAAATTTGATTAGAAAAATATATAGAGTCTGAATATGATGTTATTTTACCTGTTAACCATTTAAAAAAACTATCTAGGGTGCATTCTTAATCAATAGTGCATTATCTGTCTTTTTTCATATCGATACTGATCCGGATTGTGGATGAACATCTCAGCAAAATCAGGATTGGAGACGAAATTGAAGGTCACTTGCCCGTTTGTTTGTACGTATTAAATCTACATGTAAGCCGTGTTTAAATAGAAGACATGTGAAATCTTGAACTTGCATTTTTGTAGGAAAAGACCATCTTTGTTTGGGCCGTAGCTACAAATACTCAAATTATAGACCATTTTTTGTAAATTAAAAGCGTGTGCTATTCTTTTCTCCCGTTGCAACGCACAGGCCCTTTTGCTAGTTTAGAGTGATGGTAACAACCAGTGGATCGACGTTTTTCCGTTGAACCAAAATAGCCCTAATGGATCGACGTGAATGTATAGTAATAAGTGATGCAACAAGTGAACAACCTCTTTGCCATAGCCGTGTCGACCTTAGCATCATTGGGTTGGTCGCTGAAGCAGTTGAGGCAGAGGTGGATGTCGGAGGTGTGGATGAAGATCTGAGGAATCTGTAGACGGCGTCCAGGGCAATGCTCTGTTGTGATGGATCGTTCTGTCGTTGGAGCAGCTCTGGTGAGCCGTAAGACGTCAAGGCTAAAGCAGCACAAGACAGACATTGTCAATCTCAAGTGGGATTCTAATAGCATCTCTAATAGATGATGTAAAATGGATGTAAAATTAACATCACCAAAAACCACCTGACTACAACAGATGAGGTAAAATTTTTGACTCTAAACTTAACTGTCGAAACTGAAATTTACTGTGGAATCTGAATGCTACTGTCGAAACTGAACGCAATGGTAGCAGAGAGGCACTTGACATGTAGTTTAGGGAGGGCTTGCAGTTCATCTTCAACCTGCACCCCCCCTAAGCCACCAGCCACCACCGGCCGAACCGCCAGCCCCAGCGCCGCCTCGCTGCCCCGAAACAACTCGCCACCGCCTCCCCGGCCAGCCCTCTAGGCCCCCCGCCCCACCCTGAACCCTAAGATAGATAGTGGGGTACCTCTCCGGCGAGCCCCCGTCCCCGCCGCGGGTGGTTTTTCCTTAAATCCGGCGAGCCCCCCCCCAACCCCTGAAAATTGACTGACCCAAAAGTTGATTCAGTCGATTGAAGTGTGGCTTAATCAGAGCAGAGCAGCAGCACGAGCAAGGGGGAGAGCAGCAGCAGCAGCAGCAGCTGGGCGAGCGAGTGATCGAGCGAGAGCCAGAGCAGCAGCAACAGCGTGAGCGAGCGAGCGAGAACCGGAGCAGCAGCGACAGATCCGGCTGGTATGGCCGCCGCCGCCGAAGGGGCCTCGCACTGGGGGAGAGCCACCATGGAGATGTCGCCCGCGGCGCTGGCTTCAAGGTAGCCGCTCCATGGGGGTGCGGGATGGAGCACCGTCGGTGCCGGGAGGTCGAGTTAAGGAGAAGGTGCGATGCGATGAGTGTACAACCTCTTTGGTGGCGCTGAGTAGGCCTCGACTTCGTCCGAGGAGTCGGTGAGGATGCTGCGGTTCTGGTGGAGCAGGTTAAGACGGCGCTGTGGGGATGGAGCAGCCGCGATAGACGAGGCGATCATCGAAGCAGCTCCTTGGAGGTGGAGGACGGGACGGCTGAACCGGTGGGATGGCGAGATGGACGATGGATCCTCATCCGGGGAGGTGGACGAGGGACGTCGAGCTGTTGCGGTGGACGACGTCGTCGGGGAAGAGGTTCCGGCTGGGCAGCGGTGACGTGGCGGACGGAGGAGGGTGGGGTTTCGCCGCTGGAGCGGAGAGGTTATGGCGGCCTGGGATTTCAAATGGCGAAAAGGGGGCGATGGGAGGGGGTGAAGCATGACTTAGGGACGCGCTTGTCCAAAATGTAGGGTGTGTTACAAAAGTACCCCCCCACCGATTTGAACTAGCGGCCCTTTTGGCTTAGGGTTAGAAGGGGGATTTCGCGTGCCAGGATTTGGCAGCTGGAGGGAGTTTTCGCGCGCGTTGTAATTTCGGGATAGCAAGGCACGGGTTGTGAAGGCGCCAGTTTTGGGAGCATGATATCTGAATTTTCGGGATATAACAAGATGCGGGTTGAATTTTAGGGACAAGCCTAGCGTGTAGTAATATTGTACTTGTACGTACCAAATCAATTCGCACTTCCCTCAACCAAAAAGAAAACGAAAAAAATAAAACTATTCACACCACACAAAGATAGAGTCTTGCCCTGTTTTACTATACAAATGCTATTCAAAGCTACTCCCTCCTTCCATCTATATAGGGCCTAATGCGTTTTTCGATGCTAACTTTGACCAAATATTAGAGCAATGATATATGGCATGCAACTTACACAAAGCACACCGTTAAATTCGTCTGTGAAAGGTTCTTTCAATGATATAATTTTCACATTCTGCATGTCATGTACTATTAATCTTGTCAATAGTCAAAGGCGGTCTTAAAAATCTCATTACGCCCTATATAGATGGAAGGAGGGAGTATGAATCCATGTTATGTCCGATTAAATTTTTTC